>NW_024357106.1:0-334 GCF_014805655.1 Passer montanus | reverse complement strand
TTTTGGGGTAATTTGGATTATTTTTGTTGCATTTTTTGCTGCTTTTGTTACCAGGTTCTGTTTTGGGGTGGGTTTGGGGTTATTGCCATGAAATTTGGGGCTGGTTTGGGGTTTTTCTTAAATTGTTTAATTTTTTTTTTGCTGGTTTTGGGGTGTTTTGCTTCTTTTGGGGTTTTTTTATCATTTTCAAAGTTCTTTTTGCCCTTTTCTCAGATTTTTTAGCCGTTTTTTGCAGTTTTTGTTAACTGTGGTCCCATTTTGGGGTGGTTTTTTGGGTTTTTTTTTCAATTTTTCAGGGTTTTTTGCCGTTTTTTCCCATTTTTTCACTGTTTTT
>NW_024357105.1:0-334 GCF_014805655.1 Passer montanus | reverse complement strand
TGGATCCATCTGCTCTCAGCAGTGCCTGGGGATGCTTTAGGCGAAGCATGGGGAGGTGATCAACCTCCACCTGTGAAAGGTTAATGGCCAGAGAAACTCTGAACAGATCAGAATGACAAACCATTTCCCTCCAGTCTCGACTTACCACTTTACCTCTCAGAACTTGTACTGTTCTCCCTGACTGCAGTAGAAATGCTGAGGGTTTCTGCTACCCAAGAACCCCAGCACAGCTGTGAGGGAGCTTATAAAGAAAACCTCAGAACTTGAAAACACTCAGGACCGTATCTGTGTGTGTTCCAGGGGATGGTGTATGGGAAATGGCTTTGATTTTGGT
>NW_024357104.1:3482-7067 GCF_014805655.1 Passer montanus | reverse complement strand
TTGGGGACATTGGGGACGGGGGGGATTGGGGACATGGTGTGTGTGTGTCCTGGCCGTGTCCCCGCCGTGTCCTGGCCCTGTCCCCAACGTCCTGGCCCTGTCCCCAGTGTCACTGTGGTGTCCTGGCAGTGTCCCCACGTGTCCCCTCAGTGTCCCCAGTGCCCCTGCAAATGTCCCAAACATCTCCACCAGTGTCCCCAACGTCCCTGGCAGTGTCCCCATGATGTCCCCAATGTCCTCCCAATGTCCCCAAAACCCCTGCTGGTGTCCCCCCAGTGTCCCCAACGTCCCTGGTGATGTCCCCATGATGTCCCCACGATGTTCCTGGTGTCCCCAGTGTCCCCCCGGTGTCCCCACGATGTCTCCAATGCCCCTGGAGGTGTCCCCACGATGTCCCCGGTGTCCCCAACGTGCCCGTGGTGTCCCCCAGTGTCCCCAACGTCCCCAGTGTCCCTGCCGTGTCCTGGCCCTGTCCCCAGTGTCCCTACCGCGTCCTGGCCGTGTCCCCGCGTGTCCCTTGCAGTGTCCTCAATGTCTCAGTGTTGTCCCCAATGATCCTGTGGTGTCCCCAACGTCCCCATGCTGTCCCAAATGTCCTCGTGGTGTCCCCAGCATCCCTTGGTTGTGTCCCCAACATCCCTGGCGATGTCCCCCTGGTGTCCCCAACATCCCAAACATCCCCTGGCGGTGTCCCCAACATCCCTTGGTGGTGTCACCAATGTCTCCATGGTGTCCCCAACATCCCTGCCAGTGTCCCCACGATGTCCCCACGATGTCCCCAACGTCCCCGTGGTGTCCCCGATGGTTTGTCCACGGCGTCCCCAATGTCCTTGTGGTGTCCCCCACATCCCCAAAGTGTCCCCAACACCCCTGGTGGTGTCCCCAACCTCCCTACTGGTGTCCCTGTGGTGTCCCCCTGGTGTCCCCAACATCCTTGTGGTGTCCCCATGATGTCCCCACGATGTCCCCGGTGTCCCCAACGTGCCCGTGGTGTCCCCCAGTGTCCCCAACATCCCCAGTGTCCCCAACATCCCCTGGTTGTGTCCCCAGTACCCCTGGCAGTGTCCCCAATGTCCTTGGTGGTGTCCCCCCAATGTCCCCACGGTGTCCCCAATGTCCCCCTGATGTCCCCAGCATGCCCCGGGTGTCCCCAACGTGCCCGTGGTGTCCCCACGATGTCCCTGTGATGTCCCCAACACCCCTGGTGGTGTCCCCAACCTCCCTACTGGTGTCCCTGTGGTGTCCCCCTGGTGTCCCCAACATCCTTGTGGTGTCCCCATGATGTCCCCACGATGTCCCTGTGATGTCCCCAACACCCCTGGTGGTGTCCCCAATATCCCCACGGTGTCCCCAATGTCCCCCTGATGTCCCCAGCATGCCCCGGGTGTCCCCAACGTGCCCGTGGTGTCCCCACGATGTCCCTGTGATGTCCCCAACACCCCTGGTGGTGTCCCCAATATCCCCACGGTGTCCCCAACGTCCCTGCCAGTGTCCCCACGGTGTCCCCGCGGTGTCCCCAACGTGCCCTGGGTGTCCCCACGATGTCCCCACGATGTCCCCGGTGTCCCCAGGCTTCCTGAGCACGGGGGACCAGGCGGCCAAGGGCAACTACGGGCTGCTGGACCAGATCCAGGCGCTGCGGTGGCTGCACGAGAACGTCGGCCACTTCGGGGGCGACCCCCAGCGCATCACCATCTTCGGCTCCGGCGGGTGTCCCCAACGTGCCCGTGGTGTCCCCACGATGTCCCTGTGATGTCCCCAACACCCCTGGTGGTGTCCCCAACGTCCCCTGGGTGTCCCCACGATGTCCCCACGATGTCCCCGATGTCCCCAGGCTTCCTGAGCACGGGGGACCAGGCGGCCAAGGGCAACTACGGGCTGCTGGACCAGATCCAGGCGCTGCGGTGGCTGCACGAGAACGTCGGCCACTTCGGGGGCGACCCCCAGCGCATCACCATCTTCGGCTCCGGCGCCGGCGCCGCCTGCGTCAGCCTCCTCATCCTCTCCCACCACTCCGAAGGTACCGAATCTGCCCCAAAAATCACCCTGGTGGCCCCCAAAATCATCCACGGGGTGGAAATCCCACCCCCAGGCTTCCTGAGCACGGGGGACCAGGCGGCCAAGGGCAACTACGGGCTGCTGGACCAGATCCAGGCGCTGCGGTGGCTGCACGAGAACGTCGGCCACTTCGGGGGCGACCCCCAGCGCATCACCATCTTCGGCTCCGGCGCCGGCGCCGCCTGCGTCAGCCTCCTCATCCTCTCCCACCACTCCGAAGGTACCGAATCTGCCCCAAAAATCACCCTGGTGGCCCCAAAAATCATCCCCGGGGTGGAAATCCCACAGGAACAGCCCCAAAAAATCATCCCAGAACGGCCCCAAACCCACCAGGAACTGCCCCAAAAAATCATCCCAAAATGGCCCCAAAATTCACCCCTGCGTCAGCCTCCTCATCCTCTCCCACCACTCCGAAGGTACCGAATCTGCCGGGAACCGCCCCAAAATTCATCCCTGGGGTGGAAATCCCAAAGGAACGTCCCTAAAATTCAACCCAGGAGTGAAAATCCCAAAGTAACAACCCCAAAATTCATCCCAGAATGGCCCCAAACCCACCAGGAACAGCCCCAAAAATCACCCTGGTGGCCCCAAAAATCATCCCCGGGGTGGAAATCCCAAAGGAACGGCCCCAAAAATTGACCCAAAATGGCCCCAAAAATCATCCCTGCGTCAGCCTCCTCATCCTCTCCCACCACTCCGAAGGTACCGAATCTGCCCCAAAAATCCCAAAGGAACGGCCCCAAACCCACCAGGAACTGCCCCAAAAATCCACCCAAAATGGCCCCAAAAATCATCCCTGCGTCAGCCTCCTCATCCTCTCCCACCACTCCGAAGGTACCAGAAACTGCCCCAAAAATCACCCAGAACGGCCCCAAAAATCATCCCCTGGGTGGAAATCCCAAAGGAACGGCCCCAAAAATTGACCCAAAATGGCCCCAAAAATCATCCCTGCGTCAGCCTCCTCATCCTCTCCCACCACTCCGAAGGTACCGAATCTGCCGGGAACCGCCCCAGAAATCACCCAGAATGGCCCCAAAGTCAACCCCGGGGTGGAAATCCCAAAGGAACAGCCCCAAAAATCAACCCCGGGGTGGAAATCCCGAAGTAACAACCCCAAAATCCATCCCAGAATGGCCCCAAACCCACCAGGAACAGCCCCAAAAATCACAATGGTGGCCCCAAAAATCATCCCCGGGGTGGAAATCCCAAAGGAACGGCCCCAAAAATTCACCCTGATGGCCCCAAACCCTGATGAGACCCCATCCCCACGTCCCCCCTGACCCCAAACCTTCATCCCCGTGACCTCAAACCTTGGTGAGACCCCGTCCCCATCACCCCACACCCTGGTGAGACCCCCTCCCTGCGCCCCCCTGACCCCAAACCCTGGGGAGACCCCACCCCCCTGTTGGTGAGACCCCGTCCCCATCACCCCACACCCTGGTGAGACCCCCTCCCTGCGCCCCCCCGACCCCAAACCCTGGTGAGACCCCACCCCCCTGACCCCCAACCTTGCTGGGACCCCCCCCC
>NW_024357104.1:0-1368 GCF_014805655.1 Passer montanus | reverse complement strand
GTCATTGGTTGGTCACGCGGTCAATTGGTCAGTTGGTCAATTGGTCAGTTGGTCAATTGGTCAGTTGGCCAATTGGTCAATTGGTCAATTGGTCAGTTGGTCAGTTGAGTGGTCAGTTGAGTGGTTGGATGAAGAGTTGAGTGTTTGAGTGGTCAGTTGGGTGGTTGATGAATTGGGTCAGTCATTGGTTGGTCACGCGGTCACTTGGTCAGTTGGTCAATTGGTCAGTTGAGTGGTTGGGTGGTCAGTTGGGTGGTCAGTTGGTCAGTTGGGTGGTTGGATGAAGAGTTGGGTGGTTGAGTGGTCAGTTGAGTGGATGATGAATTGGTCAATCATTGGTTGCTCAGTTGGTCAATTGGCCAGTTGGTCACTTGGTCAGTTGATCAATTGGTCAATTGGTCATTTGGTCAGTTAGTCACTTGGTCAGTTGGTCACTTGGTCAGTTGGTCACTTGGTCAGTTGGTCACTTGGTCAGTCGGTCACTTGGTCAGTCGGTCACTCTGCCCTCCGCCCCGCAGCGACCCCAACCAGCCGGTGCCGCAGGACACCAAGTTCATCCACACCAAGCCCAACCGCTTCGAGGAGGTGGTGTGGACGCGCTTCGACGGCAAGGACAAGCGCTACCTGCACATCGGCCTGAAGCCGCGCGTGCGCGACCACTACCGCGCCAACAAGGTCGCCTTCTGGCTGGAGCTGGTGCCGCACCTGCACAACCTGCACCAGCTGCCGCACGCCTCCCCCACCACGCGCCTGCCGCCGCCCGCCGGGCCCCCGCGCCGCCCCCCGCCCACGCGCCGCGCCCCGCCGGCGCCGACGCCGCCACAAAATGGCCGCCATGATGAGGATGAGGATGAGGATGATGACGGCGACGGGCGGCGGCGCTTCGCGCCCTTCCCCGGCGACTCGCGGGACTACTCCACGGAGCTGAGCGTCACCGTGGCCGTGGGCGCCTCCCTCCTCTTCCTCAACATCCTGGCCTTCGCCGCGCTCTACTACAAGCGGGACAAGCGGCCGGTGGGGGAGGGGCTGCGGGGGGCGGGGCCGCGCCGCCTCAGCCCCCCGCCCCACCCCCACCCCGCTTCGCGAGGGGGCGTGGCCAGCAATGATCTCCTGGGGGGTCGGCACGTTGGCGGTGGGGGAGGGGCGGAGGAGGAGCTGGTGCAGCTGCAGCTGGCGGTGGGGGGAGGGGCGGAGCCCCCCGAGGGGGGGGGCCCGGCGGGACCCCCCGACTACACGCTGGCGCTGAGGAGGGGTCCCGAGGACGTGCCCCCGCTGCTGCCGCCCCCCACCACCATCACCATGGTGCCGGGGGGGGCGGGGCTGCAGCACCTCCCCCACTTCGGGGCGCCCTTCCCCCCGCCGCCCCTC
>NW_024357103.1:0-334 GCF_014805655.1 Passer montanus | reverse complement strand
GATAAACACAGATCATGTCTCAACAAAGAGAAAATGTAAAAAGTTAAAGCATAGCAAAGACCAAACCTCTTACATTTACCGCTAAATCTAATACTACTAATACATGTTTATTAATGCTAATGTGTCTTAACTAATAAACTGGGAGATTCCTACCAGGTAAACTAATAGAAGAACAAACAATCCTAAAAACAATCTTATTTTTATCCAGTCCTGCAGACGCCTAACTCTTGCTAGTCCTGGACAACGGCTGGGCTAATGTGGCCTTTTCTTTTTGGGGAGAAGCTGTGCATCCTTGTGTGGGCGAGGTCTTCTCCTGGGCTTGTTCCTCTCCTTG
>NW_024357102.1:0-334 GCF_014805655.1 Passer montanus | reverse complement strand
AACTGGGACAAAGGCGCTTTGTTACTGGGAGTTACTGGGAGGGTCACTGGGGGTCACTGGGACAAAGGGGCTTTGTACTGGGAGGGACTGGGACAGACAGGGAGGGAACTGGGACAGAGGGCACTTTGTTACTGGGACATACTGGGAGGGACTGGGAGGTCACTGGCGGTCACTGGGACAAAGGGACTCAAAGGGACTGGGAGGGACTGGGAGGGACTGGGAGGGACTGGGAGGGACTGGGGGCGTTCCCAGTCTGTTACTGGTCCGTTACTGGGAGGGGGCGGGGCCTGGGAGCCTCCCTGCTCGGTTACTGGTCCTTACTGGTGTGACTGGT
>NW_024357101.1:0-334 GCF_014805655.1 Passer montanus | reverse complement strand
GACCCTCAAGTGCCCTCACGGACACCCGGGTGTCCCCCTAAACCTCCCCAGCGCCCCGCAGACCCTCGGAAAAGCCAGGTCTGCGCCTACAATTCCCATGCTGCCCAGAGCCTACAACTCCCATCATCCCCCGCGCCCCACAGAGGCCCGGAAGCGGCAGGACCGCCGCTCCCCAAGCGGCCCCGAGCGCCCTCTGACCCCTAAATTCCCCTCAGGTGCCTTTTGAGGATCCCTTAAATGGCTCCTCTGGCCCACGAGTGTCCATTAGGACCCCCACGTGCCCCCCGGCCCCAAAATTTGCCTTTCGACCCACTGCCGAAACTACGAGAGCTCC
>NW_024357100.1:0-334 GCF_014805655.1 Passer montanus | reverse complement strand
CCCCCCCCGTGTGTCCCCCCCCCACATGGCTGGGACCCCCCAAAGTGAGGAGGGGGACCACAAAAAACACCAAAAAATACCAAAAAACACGCAAAAAAATCACCAAAAAACACCAAGAAACACCAAAAAAACCCAAAAAAAGAACAACCCCCCCCGTGTGTGTCCCCCCCTTTTGGGTCGGTGACGCCCCCAGAATTCTGGGGGGGGGCACAAACCCCTCGGCTCTTCTTCCCCCGGGAGGATTTTGGGAACATTTTCCTCAATTTTGGGGATTTTTTGGGGCGGGAGGGGAATTTTTCGCAGCTGGAAAAACTTCCCCGATTTCCCACGGCTC
>NW_024357099.1:0-334 GCF_014805655.1 Passer montanus | reverse complement strand
GATTAACCTGGATAACCACCCTGACACCTACCCCAGAGACAAGGGATGCTGCCCCAGAGCCTGAGCCTGCCCCACAGCCCACCTCAGATATAAACTACCCAGATTGGATGGGGGTTCTGCTGAAGGAGATACACGAGATTGGACACATGCTAAAGGAGTATATTTCCCCAGCTGGTGAGAAGCTCTCCCCTTGACTTGAAGAGGGAGAATCTAACAGTGCAGCAATGGAACCAACAGGTGTAACAACTGTCCTGGTTCCAGCTGAACTGCAAGGGCACTCACAGCCAGCACCAGCTGCCCCTGTAGAAACAAGGAGATCTAAGATGAAATCAGA
>NW_024357098.1:0-334 GCF_014805655.1 Passer montanus | reverse complement strand
CTTCCCCATCATAGACTTCCTCTTGTTTTAGGAGTTTTCACTTTTATTTTATTCCTTAGGACACAGATAAGTTTTTTAAACAAGTCCATCTGTTCCATTATTGTTGCTTATTCTCTCAGAGAAATGTATGTTGGCTGTGCTGGTTCTCAATATTAGTCTAGGATATGGGATGAGAAAACTTGGTATAAAAGGACCAAGAATTAGAAAGCTTAAATTTTCCTAAACCATTTCTTATTTCCCTCACTGGGTGCATTAGATAATAACTGGTAATGGTATCATTTGGCCCATGTTCTCACACATGTATGCCAAGTATCAGTGGCCTGACTTTCAGAAG
>NW_024357097.1:0-334 GCF_014805655.1 Passer montanus | reverse complement strand
ATCTCAGATGACCTTGCCTCAAACTTTCACTTTTGCAGGCACAGCTCCTTCTGTGTTACACAATTTGCCAAAAATCCCTCACTGGAGATCCCTTTATCTGTTACTCCACAGGTTCCAGCAACCTTTGCACTTCTGTGCCCACACTTCTACATCCTTTTATTATTTTTTGCTCGTTCTTCTTTAAGCCATATCCAACATCATCAGGAGGACTGAAACTTTCTATTCTCTCTCTTATAGCTCACCTGCCATGACCCCAGTCCCGCTCCCACAGTCCCATGTTCCCCCAGCTCCCACCAGTCCCGTTTCCCACTGCTCACTGAGTTGCTGCCACACC
>NW_024357096.1:0-334 GCF_014805655.1 Passer montanus | reverse complement strand
CCCAAAACACAGCGAGGAGCACCCACAAAGGGCAGGGAGACCCCTGCAGCGCCCCCAGACCCACAAAATCCCCCCCAAAATCCTCCCCAAAATCCCTCGATTCTCCCAAATTGTCCAAAATTCCCTCAAATCCCCAAAAATCTCCCCAGAAATCCTCCCAAGCCCACCCCAAATCCTCTCCATCCCTCCAAATCTCCCAAAATTCCCTCAAATCCCCCCAAATTTCCCCAATCCCACCCCCCCAAATCCCCTAAAATCCCTCAAAACCCCATCAAAATCCCCCCGCAACCCCCAAAATTCCCTCAAATCCCTTTGCAGTGTCCATCCTTTCTCA
>NW_024357095.1:0-334 GCF_014805655.1 Passer montanus | reverse complement strand
ATTTTGGGTGGGTTGAGTGGATTTTGGGGTTTTTCAGTGGGGTTTGGGGGGGTTTAGTGGATTTGGGGGTTTTGAGTGGATTTGGGGGTTTTTTTTCTGTGGGTTTGGGGGGTTTTGAAGGGATTTTGGGGGGATTTTAGTGGATTTTGGGTTATGTTATGTGGATTTTGGGGGCATTTGAGTTGATTTGGGGATGTTAAGTGGATTTTGGGGGTTTTTGGGTGGATTTTGGGAGGGTTGAGTGGGATTTGGGGGGGTTTGGAGTGGATTTTGGGGGGTTTGAGTGGATTTGGGGTTTTTTCGGTGGATTTTGGGTTATTTTGTGTGGTTTTTG
>NW_024357094.1:0-334 GCF_014805655.1 Passer montanus | reverse complement strand
GGTTCAGATAGAAAATGAAAACCTGCATTTGTTCTTAGGTAGGGAGAAATCTTCTCCATCTGCCTTTAAAGGGTCCTTAAAATCATATCTTTAACGTGAACTTGCTCTGACATCCTCATCTCTTATACAGCACAACATTTCCCTAGGACAGTATATTAATTAGCTTCAAATGAACTTAACAATTGCAGAGCAAATCTTCCAGTGCACCATGGGATTAAAGCTGTTTTCATGAGCATCTTCTGTGGTTTTGGGTCCTCTTGACCCTGGAGAGCTGAGCTGGCCTAGGTGAGATGATAACACAAAGTAGATGTCTGCATTAAAAAGGTGCATCTAG
>NW_024357093.1:6072-7109 GCF_014805655.1 Passer montanus | reverse complement strand
TTGGGGACATTGGGGGGATTGGGGACATGAGGACACTGAGGACACTGAGGACACTGGGGACATTGTGGGGGTTGGGGACATTGAGGAGATTGGGGACACTGAAGGGACACTGGGGACATTTGGGGAATGGGGGACATTGAGGGGACATTGGGGACACTGGGGAGATTGGGGACACTGAGGACATTGAGGGGACATTGAGGGGACACTGGGGACACTGGAGGCACATTTGGGACAGGCAGGGGACACAGGGGACAGTGAGGGAACATTGGGGACAGAGGGGACAGCCAGGAGACAGCGGGGACAGGGAGGTGACACCAGGGACAGCAGGAACAGCCTGGTGACACTGGGGACACTGGGGACAGTGAAGGGACAGCGGGGACAGTGGGGACAGCGGGAACACTCCGGTGTGGGGACACCGAGCTGCCACCAGGGCCACCAGGGCAGGGACACGGAGGTGCTGAGGGGACACCAGGGCCACCAGGGCCACCAGGGCAGGGACACGGAGGTGCTGAGGGGACACCAGGGCCACCGAGGCCACCAGGGCCACCAGGGCCACCAGGGACACTGGGGCCACCAGGGCCACCCACCTGATGTGGCAGGCCAGGGCGGCGCCGGCCGCGATGAGGGCGGCGATGAGGAGGAAGAGGAAGAAGACGAAGCCGGCGTCCATCCCTGCGGAGAGACCACGGGGGTGACCAGAGTGACCATGGGGGTGACCACGGGAGTGACCAGAGTGACCATGGGGGTGACCAGAGTGACCACGGGAGTGACCACGGGAGTGACCAGAGTGACCACAGGGGTGACCAGGGGTGACCAGAGTGACCACGGGGGTGACCAGAGTGACCATGGGGGTGACCAGAGTGACCACGGGAGTGACCAGGGGTGACCAGGGGAGTGACCAGAGTGACCACGGGAGTGACCAGGGGTGACCAGGGGAGTGACCAGGGGTGACCAGGGGAGTGACCAGAGTGACCACGGGGGTGACCAGGGGTGACCAGGGGGGTGACCAGAGTGACCACAGGGGTGACCAAGAGGGC
>NW_024357093.1:0-5551 GCF_014805655.1 Passer montanus | reverse complement strand
AGTGACCAGGGATGACCAGGAGTGACCAGGAGTGACCAGGGATGACCAGGAGTGACCAGGGATGACCAGGGGTGACCAGGAGTGACCGGGAGGGATCAGGGATGACCAGCAGTGGCCACAGGAATGACCATGTATGACCAGGTGTGGCCACAGGAGTGACCAGGGATGACCAGAGCGATGTGGTCGCCCGGGGAACCGATGTCACCCGGCGCCTGTGACACTGGAGGTCACCTGTGGGTGGACACGGTGGAGCCGGGAGAGGATGGACGGACAGATGGACACGTGGGCAGATGGACACATGGACGTGGTGGCACCGTGAGCACACATGACTCAGAACCATGGTGGCACCGTGACCCCAGCTGACCTAGAACCATGGTGGCACCACCACCATGGCCATTCCAGAACCATGGTGGCACCGCCCCTACCACCACCGCCATGTCCATTCCAGCTCCATGGTGGCACCACGACCATGAGGGAACCATGGCTGACCCAGAACCATGGTGGCACCACAGCTGACCCAGCACCACGGTGGCACCATGACCCCAATCATCCAGAACCATGGTGGCACCACCACCATGTCCATTCCGGCTCCGTGGTGGCACCACGACCATGGTGACACCACAGCAGACCCAGAACCATGGTGGCACCACCGCCATGTCCATTCCAGCTCCATGGTGGCACCACGACCATGGTGACACCACAGCTGACCCGGAACCATGGTGGCACCATGACCCCAATCATCCAGAACCATGGTGGCACCACCACCATGTCCATTCCGGCTCCGTGGTGGCACCACGACCATGAGGGAACCATGGCTGACCCAGAACCATGGTGGCACCATGACCCCAGTTATCCAGAACCATGGTGGCACCAGCTCCATGGTGGCACCCCAGCAGACCCAGACCCACCACCACCACCCTCCCGGTGACCCCGGTGGCCCCGCTCACCGCCGTTGCAGATGGCGCCGGAGTCGAACCAGCAGCCGGCGTCGGTGGCCGGGCTGGCGCTGTGGGGCCAGTGGGGGCTGTGGCTGCGGTAGCTGAGGCCGCGCGTGCCCGGCTCCAGCCCGTAGACCGCCCACAGGTGGTGGCCCTTGCCGTCCGTGTCCAGCACCACGTAGGGCACCGAGACGTCGCCGTCCCGGTCCACGGTGAAGGTCTGGCAGAAGCCCTGGAGCTGGAAGTCGCGGGCGTGGTCGGCCACGCTGGTGCCCATCACCCAGCGGCCGCTGCGGCGCGCCGCCTCCACCGCCGTGGCCAGGAAGTAGATGGAGTTGTAGATGGTGGAGAAGAGCGGGTGGACCTGGCGGGGGACAGGGGGGACGTGAGGGTGACACCAGGGCGGGCAGCTCGGGGTGCTTGGCTTGGGCTGGGTTGGGTTGGGTTGGGTTGGGTTGGATGCGGTTGTTTGGTGTTGGCCATGGTCAGTGGAGGTGGCCACGGTCAGCTTGTGTTGGCCATGGTCATCTCCCATTGGCCATGGTCATCTTCCATTGGCCATGGTCAATGGAGGTGGCCACGGTCAGCTTTCATTGGCCATGGTCATCTCCCATTGGCCATGGTCATCTCCCATTGGCCATGGTCATCTCCCATTGGCCATGGTCGTCTCCCATTGGCCATGGTCAATGGAAGTGGCCACGGTCAGCTTTCATTGGCCATGGTCATCTCCCATTGGCCATAGTCATCTCTCATTGGCCATTGTTAACCAAGATGGGCATGGTCATCTCCCATTGGCCACGGTCATCTCCCATTGGCCATGGTCGTCTCCCATTGGCCATGGTCAATGAAGATGGCCACGGTCATCTTCCATTGGCCATGGTCATCTCCCATTGGCCATGGTCAATGGAGGTGGCCATGGTCATCTCTCATTGGCCATGGTCATCTTGCGTTGGCCATGGTCATCTCTCACTGACCATGGTCATCTCCCATTGGCCATGATCAATGAAGATGGTCACAGTCAGCTTCCATTGGCCACGGTCATCTCCCACTGGCCACGGTCATCTCCCATTGGCCATGGTCAATGGAGGTGGCCACGGTCAGCTTTCATTGGCCATGGTCATCTTGCGTTGGCCATGGTTATCTTTCATTGGCCGTGGTCAACCAAGATGGTCATGGCCATCTCCCATTGGCCATGGTCATTTTGTGTTGGCCGTGGTCATCTTGCAATGGTCATGATCATCTCCCATTGGCCACGGTCAACAAAGATGGTTGTGGCCATCTCCCATTGGCCATGGTCATCTCCCATTGGCCATGGTCAATGAAGATGGCCACAGTCAGCTTCCATTGGCCGCGGTAATTTTGTGTTGGTTGTGGTCATCTGCCATTGGCCATGGCCAACCAAGATGGTAATGGCCATGTCCCGCTGGCCGTGCTCATCTCCCCTTGGCCATGGTCACCTCCATCCCTCGTTGGTGGCCATGGCCACCCAATCCTCCAGAGATGCCCCTGGAGATGCCCCAAAGCCCCTGAAGGTTCCCCAAAACCCCCTCGAGATGCCCTCAACCCTCTTGAGATGCCCTTAAACTTTTTGAGATGCCCTCAAGCCTCTCAAGATACCCCCAAACCTCTCAAGATGCTCTCAAACCCCCTGGAGATGCCCTCAAACCCTCTCAAGACACCCCCAAACCTCTTGAGATGCCCTCAAACCCCCTCGAGACACCCCCAAACCTCTTGAGATGTCCCCAAACCTCTCAAGATGCCCTCAAACCCCCTGGAGATGTCCTCAAACCCTCTCAAGACATCCCCAAACCTTTTGAGATACCCTCAACACCCTGGAGATGCCCTCAAACCCCCTGGAGAGACCCCCAAACCTCTTGAGATGCCCTCAAACCTTTTGAGATGCCCTCAAACCCTCTCAAGACACCCCCAAACCTCCCAAGATGCCCTCAAACCCCCTGGAGAGACCCCCAAACCTCTCGAGATGCCCTCAAACCTTTTGAGATGCCCTCAAACCCCTGGAGATGCCCTCAAACCCCCTGGAGAGACCCCCAAACCTCTCAAGATGCTCTCAAACCTCTCAAGGTGCCCTCAAACCCCCTTGAGACACCCCCAAACCTCTCGAGATGCTCTCAAACCCCTGGAGATGCCCTCAAACCTTCTCAAGACACCCCCCAAACCCCCTCCAGACTGCGCCCAGCCCCACCTCGGCGGGGTCGAGGTTGGCGGGGACCTCGTAGGCGGCCTTGGCCTCCTCCAGGGCCTCGTGGAAGGAGGCGTCGGGCGAGTCGATGGTGATGGTCAGCACGGCGTCGTAGGCCAGGCGCAGCTTGGTGTTGTTGGCCAGCACGGGGTAGGGCACGCGGCGGTAGGGCAGCGCGAAGGTCAGCGCGTCGTACGGCACGAAGACGAAGGTGCCGTCCGTCATGCCCAGGTCCTCGGCCTTCTCCAGGAGAACCTTCTGCTCGCGGCCGCCCAGCAGCACGGAGTGCATGCACATCAGCACCACTGCCGGGGACACGCGGGGACACGGGTGTGGGCGTGGTGGGTGGGGGCACCGACCCTGGACTTCAGCCGTCCTTCATCTGTCCATCCATCCGTCCATCCATCCATCCATCCATCCATCCACATCCACCATCATCATCCATCCTTCATGTGTCCATCTGTCCTTCCATGCATCCATCCATCCATCCCATGTCCACCATCTTCATCCGTCCTTCATCTGTCCATCCGTCCATCCTTCCATCCATTCATGTCCACCATCATCATCCAGCCTTCATGTGTCCATCTGTCCCTCCGTGCATCCATCCATCCATGTCAACCATCTTCATCCGTCCTTCATCTGTCCATCCGTCCATCCCTCCATCCTTTTGTCATCCATCCATCCATCCATCCATCTGTCCATGTCCACCATCTTCATCCATCCTTCCTCTTTCTTTTCCACATCCGTCCATCCATCCGTCCATCCATCCGTCCATCCATCCATCCATCATCCATCTCCATCCCTCTCTCCATGTTCATCTCCATCCCCACTCCCATCCCCATCTCCATCTCCATCTCCACCATCACCTCCACTCCCATCTCCATCTCCATCTCTCCATCCCCACCTCCTTCTCCACCTCCATTTTTCCATCTCCATCCCACCTCCACCTCTCCATCTGCACTTCTACCTCCATCTCCATCCCATCTCCATCCCATCTCCGTCTACACCTTCATCTCCCCATCTCCACCTCCATCCTCCATCTCCACCTCCACCTCCACCTCCACCTCCATCTCCACCTCCATCCTCCATCTCCCCATTTCCACCTCCATCTCCATCCCACCTCCATCCCATCTCCATCTCTATCTCCATCCCATCTCCATCTACACCTTCATCTCCCCATCTCCACCTCCATCCTCCATCTCCCCATTTCCACCTCCATCTCCATCCCACCTCCATCCCATCTCCATCTCTATCTCCATCCCATCTCCATCTCTATCTCCATCCCATCTCCATCTACACCTTCATCTCCCCATCTCCACCTCCATCCTCCATCTCCCCATTTCCACCTCCATCTCCATCCCACCTCCATCCCATCTCCATCTCTATCTCCATCCCATCTCCATCTCTATCTCCATCCCATCTCCATCTACACCTTCATCTCCCCATCTCCACCTCCATCCTCCATCTCCCCATTTCCACCTCCATCTCCATCCCACCTCCATCCCATCTCCATCTCTATCTCCATCCCATCTCCATCTCTATCTCCATCCCATCTCCATCTACACCTTCATCTCCCCATCTCCACCTCCATCCTCCATCTCCCCATTTCCACCTCCATCTCCATCCCACCTCCATCCCATCTCCATCTCTATCTCCATCCCATCTCCATCTCTATCTCCATCCCATCTCCATCTACACCTTCATCTCCCCATCTCCACCTCCATCCTCCATCTCCCCATTTCCACCTCCATCTCCATCCCACCTCCATCCCATCTCCATCTCTATCTCCATCCCATCTCCATCTCTATCTCCATCCCATCTCCATCTACACCTTCATCTCCCCATCTCCACCTCCATCCTCCATCTCCCCATTTCCACCTCCATCTCCATCCCACCTCCATCCCATCTCCATCTCTATCTCCATCCCATCTCCATCTCTATCTCCATCCCATCTCCATCTACACCTTCATCTCCCCATCTCCCACCCCCTCCAGCCCCTCCCCGTCCCTCACCTCTGACCCCGTCCGCCCTCTGGACCCTCCTCAGCGCCTGCTCGGCCTCCTCCTCCTCCTCTCCCCCCCTCCACCTCCCCATCCCCATCTCCCCACCTCCACCCCCTCCAGCCCCTCCCCGTCCCTCACCTCTGACCCCGTCCGCCCTCTGGACCCTCCTCAGCGCCTGCTCGGCCTCCTCCTCCTCCTCTCCGGCCACGGTGACCACGCTGACCGGCAGCCCCCTGGCCCTCAGCTCCCTGGCCACCTCGTGCCCGGTGTCCACCCACAGGTCCTGCGGCGCGGCCACCACGGCCACGTGCGCCCAGCGGAAGTAGCGCAGCACGGCGTGCAGCACGCCGGCCGGCGCGGGCAGCGGCCTGACCAGAGTGACCGCTCCGGCCGCTCCGGCCGCGCCGCAC
>NW_024357092.1:0-334 GCF_014805655.1 Passer montanus | reverse complement strand
AGTGTCTATTTCTTTCCATTGACCATAAAGAGGTGCTGAAGAAGAAACCTGGTCAGGCACCCTAATTTTTAGCACAAACTAAAATGAGCCAAGTTTAATGCCATCACTCCTTTATGTCTGAATATCTTTAGTTCTTCTACCATCACCACACTGCTCTGCCACTTGTGGAAAAACAAGGAATGGAGACCAAGACAACAAAAACAACATTTGTTTCCGTTGAGACTGAAGGTAGTAACTCTGTCCAGACATTGGTCAAGTGAATAAAAAACAGAGCAAAGTACATTTTCATTGTTCTTGTTCACTTAATTGCTAAATTTTCTGGCTCTGTGGTGAT
>NW_024357091.1:0-334 GCF_014805655.1 Passer montanus | reverse complement strand
TATTCCTTTTCCTGTGGTAGAGGAAAAGCTGTGGTAGAGGCCTTACACAATGTATTCTCTGTATCAGGAAGAGTTCTAGTGGTTACCTTACTGCCTTGGGTGTTTATGGCGAGTGAAAAGCTGCAGGACTTAACCCACTGGAAATTTCATTAATGGGGAGGAAAGCTAAGCTACTGTCTGGAGCAATGTTAGAAGAACATCACTGGTTTGCGGTCTCAAGCATCCTGAGATAAGCAAATGGTCAGATGTGTCATATGAGGAATAGAACTGAGCTGTGTAATAAAGGATTTGAGTTGCAGTTGGTTCTTGCTTTTCAAAACTAGAAATCAGCTTG
>NW_024357090.1:0-334 GCF_014805655.1 Passer montanus | reverse complement strand
CTTATGGATTTTCTTACATTCTCACAAAACACAGCTTTTACAGAAAATATTTCTCATGTTTAGAGCTATGAGTTGCAGCAGTTGAATTAGAGCCTGTTCAACATGAGCTGGTCCAGCCAATAAAAATTCCAGACTCCAATCAACAGGTAAAACTCTCCCTGCAAACTCAGGTCCCAGGACTGCCTGCCTCTGCAGATGGAGGACAGCTCATCATGAGCTCCTACAAGGGGAGCTGCACCACCTCTGCCACTCCAGACAAACTAGAATTGCTAGTAGTGGACCTCCTGGGCAAAGAGAAAGTTCACTAAGAAATTCCTCTTTCACACTTTCCAGG
>NW_024357089.1:0-334 GCF_014805655.1 Passer montanus | reverse complement strand
GGCCAGATGCAGGGACACATCCTTCCTTGGTGGGCACAAATGCCTGGTGCTGGGTGCAAGTAATTTAGTAACATAATTACTATAGTTTACCTTTTTTATCCTCCCCTCTCCCTTTGTTGGTGTTTTTAGGTCTGGGCAGGAACCTAATAGGCTGGCCACAATGTCTCTTCATGGAGCAAGAGTTGCTGCCCTCCTTGCTTGGGTAAGTCCCCCCTCCTCTGCTGGAGCTCACTGCATAGGTGGGACATGCTGCTGCCAGCACTGCCAGCTTTGGGGCACGATGCTGAGGCTTGTCACAGGAGGGGTTGTGGCTGGGGCAGGTCCTAGGGCAGTC
>NW_024357088.1:0-334 GCF_014805655.1 Passer montanus | reverse complement strand
TGGATCATCCCCACCAGCTTTGCTGCCAAGTAGCTCTACTGTATGAGGGTGAGTTCTTCCACATAACCCTTACACCTCATGCATGCTCTTCCTTCCTCCTGCATCTGCTCCCCCTGACCAGGCAAAATTTTGTGGTTTGGTCTAGCAGCAGCAGTTCTCCAACAAACATGTTCCAATCAGTTTTGAAGCCAAATTGAGTGGAATAGTGGAATTCCCATTCTTCCTTATAGTCCCATTACTTTTATCTCAGCACTATTAAGTATTTCATAAACTTAAAACCCCTGTATTTGAGATGTCTATTATTTCAGTCTATTCTGCCTTCCAGTTTTTTGTG
>NW_024357087.1:0-334 GCF_014805655.1 Passer montanus | reverse complement strand
CGCGGCTGCCGGCGGGAGGAAGCGGAAGCCGGGGCCGCCGTTCCGCCGGGACTCCCGGCTCCGCTCGCTCCGTGCCGGGGACGCCGCCTGCGCACCGGGCGGATCCGCGCGTTCCGAGCCCTGCGGCCCCGCACCGCCGCCATCCCCCCGCATCCCCGCTCCCTCCATCCGTGCCCGGTCGCCCCTCGCGCCCCCCACGCGTGGGACCCGCCGCACTCACTCGCTCGCTCGCTCGGGCGGGCGGTTCTCTCCCGCCGCGCTACGCTGCCGGGCCCACGCTGCGGCGGGCGGGAGGCAGGGTCTCCTCGCAGGCCGCACGGCCCCGGGGCGCGCT
>NW_024357086.1:0-334 GCF_014805655.1 Passer montanus | reverse complement strand
AAAAAAAAATTAAATGAGCATACGAATTAAAATAAATAAAAATAAAATAGAAATTTTAAAAATAATAGAAATTAAAATTAAAATTATAATAAATTAAAATAAAATAAAAATTATAATAAGAAAATAAACATAAATAAAAATTAAAATTTAAAAATATAAAAATAAAAATGAAAATAATTATTGCAGCCCTTTCCTATCCTCCTTTTATGGCTAAAATCAGAACCAGTTTTGCTCCAAGCTGGGCTGACAGGACCTCTCCCATTTTCCCATCTCCTGCTCCCTTTCCACCGTGCTTCCCCTGGGCCTGGCTGGGCAGGGAGGGCCCTGGGCTCCC
>NW_024357085.1:0-334 GCF_014805655.1 Passer montanus | reverse complement strand
GACAGTCAATTTGGGACTAGATTTGCTCACCCCAGGGTTCACTTTGGTGCCAGGTGGGCCCATGAGCTCCCAAGTACCAGCAGAGATTGGGGTCTGACCTACTTGAGAGCAGCTCTACTGAGAAGGACCTGCGAGTTTTGGTGGGTGACAAGCTGATTGTGAACTGGCAGTGTGCCCTTGAGGCCAGGATGGCTGACCGATGGCACCCGGGGTGCATCAGGAACAGTGCAGCCAGCAGGCCCAGGGAGGGGGCCCTCCTCCTCTACCCGGCCCTAGCGAGGCCACATCTGGAACGTTGTGTGCAGTTCTGGGCTCCTCAGCACAAGGAAAACAA
>NW_024357084.1:0-334 GCF_014805655.1 Passer montanus | reverse complement strand
CACCAAAATTCCACAGAAATGCCCTAAAAATGGCTAAAACCACCTCAGGATTTGGGGCGGCTGCCGCCACTGGCACTGCCCCTGCACAGGTGACACACAGGTGAGACACAGGTGACACAGGTGTACCCGGGTGCCCCCAGGTGCGCCCAGGTGTGTGCCCAGGTGTATCCCAAATGCCCCCAGGTGTATCCCCAGGTGTGCCCAGGTGTGTTTTAACCCCCCCAGGTGTCCCCAGGTGTGTTTTTGCCCCCCCCAGGTGCCCAGGTGTTTTTACCCTCCAGTTGTGCCCACGTGCCCCAGGTACCCCCAGGTGTATCCCAAATGCCCCCAGGTG
>NW_024357083.1:0-335 GCF_014805655.1 Passer montanus | reverse complement strand
ACGGAGGGACAGAGGGACAGAGGGACAGGACAGGGACAGAGGGACAGAGAGGGACAGGGAGGGACAGACACAGGGACGGGGACAGACAGAGGGAGAGACACAGGGACAGAGGGATAGAGGGACAGACGGACAGACAGGGGAACAGGGACAGAGAGGGGACAGAGGGACACAGGAACAGACAGACAGAGGGACAGGGAGGGACAGAGGGACAGACGGAGGGACAGATGGACAGAGAGGGACAGGGAGGGACAGACACAGGGACACAGGAACAGACAGACAGAGGGACAGAGGGACAGAGGGCAGGGAAGGGACAGAGGGACAGATGGACAGAGGGA
>NW_024357082.1:2611-7249 GCF_014805655.1 Passer montanus | reverse complement strand
GCTCCATTGAAGCCATTGGGATCAATAGAGATCAATAGGAACCAAACCAACAGGAACCAATAGGGATCAATAGGGACCCATTGGGACCATTAGCAATCAATGTGCGGCCATTGGGGCTGATTGGGATCAATAGGGATCAATAGGGATTGATCAGGATCGATAGGAATCGATTTGGATCAATAGGGATCAATAGGAACCAAACCCATAGGAACCAATAGGGATCAATAAGAAGCAATTGGGATCAATGGGGATCAATGTGGGGCAATTTGGAATTATTAGGATCAATAAGAATTGATCAGGATCAATAGGAATTGATTTGGGGCCATTGGGATCAATACAAACCAAACCAATGGGAACCAATAGGGATCAATAAGGAGCCATTGGGATCAATAGGGATCAATAGGCACCCATTGGGACCAATAGGGATCAATGTGGGGCCATTGGGGCTGACTGGGATCAATAGGTTTTTGGGGCCTTTGGGCACCTCGAGGCAGCGGCTGACGTCGCGGATCTTCATGGCGTTGCGGATGGAGCGGATCAGGTTGGTGAGCTCCTCGTACCTGCGATCGATGGGATCAATAGGAACCAAACCAATGGGAACCAATAGGGATCAATAGAGACCCATTGGGATCAATAGGGATCAATGTGGGCCTATTGGGGCTGACTGGGATCAATAGGGATCAATAAGGATTGATCAGGATCAATCGGGGTCCATTGGGGTCCATTGAAGCATTGGGATCAATAGGAACCAAATCAATAGGAACCAATAGGGATCAATAAGGAGCCATTGGGATCAATAGGGATCAATGGGGATCAATGGGGATCAATCAGGGCTGATTGGCACCAATTGGGATCAATAGGGATCGATAGGGATCAATCAGGGTCAATTTGGAGCCATTGGGATCAATAGGAACCGAACCAATAGGAACCAATAGGGATCAATAAGGAGCCATCGGGACCAATAGCGATCAATGGGGGGCCATTGGGCCTGATTGGAATCAATAGGGATCAATAGGGATCAATAGGGATCAATGGGGATCAATCAGGGCTGATTGGCACCAATAGGGATCAATCGGGGTCCATTGGGCTCCATTGAAGCCATTGGGATCAATAGAAACCAAACCAATAGGAACCAATAGGGATCAATAGGGATCAATAGGGATCAATAGGGATCAATAGGGATCAATAGGGATCAATAGGGATCAATAGGGATCAATAGGGATCAATAGGGATCAATAGGGATCAATAGGGATCAATAGGGATCAATAGGGATCAATAGGGATCAATAGGGATCAATAGGGATCAATAGGGATCAATAGGGATCAATAGGGATCAATAGGGATCAATAGGGATCAATAGGGATCAATAGGGATCAATAGGGATCAATAGGGATCAATAGGGATCAATAGGGATCAATAGGGATCAATAGGGATCAATAGGGATCAATAGGGATCAATAGGGATCAATAGGGATCAATAGGGATCAATAGGGATCAATAGGGATCAATAGGGATCAATAGGGATCAATAGGGATCAATAGGGATCAATAGGGATCAATAGGGATCAATAGGGATCAATAGGGATCAATAGGGATCAATAGGGATCAATAGGGATCAATAGGGATCAATAGGGATCAATAGGGATCAATAGGGATCAATAGGGATCAATAGGGATCAATAGGGATCAATAGGGATCAATAGGGATCAATAGGGATCAATAGGGATCAATAGGGATCAATAGGGATCAATAGGGATCAATAGGGATCAATAGGGATCAATAGGGATCAATAGGGATCAATAGGGATCAATAGGGATCAATAGGGATCAATAGGGATCAATAGGGATCAATAGGGATCAATAGGGATCAATAGGGATCAATAGGGATCAATAGGGATCAATAGGGATCAATAGGGATCAATAGGGATCAATAGGGATCAATAGGGATCAATAGGGATCAATAGGGATCAATAGGGATCAATAGGGATCAATAGGGATCAATAGGGATCAATAGGGATCAATAGGGATCAATAGGGATCAATAGGGATCAATAGGGATCAATAGGGATCAATAGGGATCAATAGGGATCAATAGGGATCAATAGGGATCAATAGGGATCAATAGGGATCAATAGGGATCAATAGGGATCAATAGGGATCAATAGGGATCAATAGGGATCAATAGGGATCAATAGGGATCAATAGGGATCAATAGGGATCAATAGGGATCAATAGGGATCAATAGGGATCAATAGGGATCAATAGGGATCAATAGGGATCAATAGGGATCAATAGGGATCAATAGGGATCAATAGGGATCAATAGGGATCAATAGGGATCAATAGGGATCAATAGGGATCAATAGGGATCAATAGGGATCAATAGGGATCAATAGGGATCAATAGGGATCAATAGGGATCAATAGGGATCAATAGGGATCAATAGGGATCAATAGGGATCAATAGGGATCAATAGGGATCAATAGGGATCAATAGGGATCAATAGGGATCAATAGGGATCAATAGGGATCAATAGGGATCAATAGGGATCAATAGGGATCAATAGGGATCAATAGGGATCAATAGGGATCAATAGGGATCAATAGGGATCAATAGGGATCAATAGGGATCAATAGGGATCAATAGGGATCAATAGGGATCAATAGGGATCAATAGGGATCAATAGGGATCAATAGGGATCAATAGGGATCAATAGGGATCAATAGGGATCAATAGGGATCAATAGGGATCAATAGGGATCAATAGGGATCAATAGGGATCAATAGGGATCAATAGGGATCAATAGGGATCAATAGGGATCAATAGGGATCAATAGGGATCAATAGGGATCAATAGGGATCAATAGGGATCAATAGGGATCAATAGGGATCAATAGGGATCAATAGGGATCAATAGGGATCAATAGGGATCAATAGGGATCAATAGGGATCAATAGGGATCAATAGGGATCAATAGGGATCAATAGGGATCAATAGGGATCAATAGGGATCAATAGGGATCAATAGGGATCAATAGGGATCAATAGGGATCAATAGGGATCAATAGGGATCAATAGGGATCAATAGGGATCAATAGGGATCAATAGGGATCAATAGGGATCAATAGGGATCAATAGGGATCAATAGGGATCAATAGGGATCAATAGGGATCAATAGGGATCAATAGGGATCAATAGGGATCAATAGGGATCAATAGGGATCAATAGGGATCAATAGGGATCAATAGGGATCAATAGGGATCAATAGGGATCAATAGGGATCAATAGGGATCAATAGGGATCAATAGGGATCAATGGGGATCAATCAGGGCTGATTGGCACCAATAGGGATCAATAAGGATCGATAGGGATCAATCAGGGTCGATTTGGAGCCACTGGGATCAATAGGAACCGAACCAATAGGGATCAATAGGGACCCATTGGGATCAATAGGGATCAATGTGGGCGGTTTGGAATGATTGGTATCGATAGGGATTGATCAGGATCAATACAGATCAACTTGAAGCCATCAGGATCAATAAAAAAACCAATAGCCAATCAATACCTGATCAAGAACCAATCAATAACCAATCAATACCTGATCAATACCTGATCAATAGACCATCAATAGCTCATCAAAAACCAATCAATACGTAACCAATACCTGATCAATAGCTCATCAATAACTGATCAATACCTGGTCAATAGCCAATCAATAACCAATCAATACCTGGTCAATACCTGATCAATAGCTCATCAATAACTGATCAATACCTGATCAAGAACCAATCAATAACCAATCAATACCTGGTCAGTACCTGATCAATAGATCATCAATAGCTCATCAATAACCAATCAATACCTAACCAATACCTGATCAATAGCTCATCAATAACTGATCAATACCTGATCAAGAACCAATCAATATCCAATCAATACCTGGCCAATAGCCAATCAATAACCAATCAATACCTGACCAATACCTGATCAATAGCCAATCAATAACCAATCAATACCTGGCCAATAGCCAATCAATAACCAATTAGCAGCTGACCAATAGCAGATCACTGATCAATCAATAACAAACCAAACTGCCAATAACTGATCAATACACAACCAACCAATGGCTGATTGACAGATGATCAATAAATGATCAATAGATGACCGATAACCGATAATTAGGCGGTCAATAACCAACCAATATCCAATCAAGGGATGATCAATGGCCAACCAATCAATGATCCAATCAATCAACCAATCAGCACAACCAATAGCGGATCAATACCCAATCAACAGCTGATCAATAACCCCTCAATACCCAATTAACTGATGATCAATAGCTGAGCCATGGATGATCAGTGATCAATCACCAATCAATAACTCACTAAAAACAACATTAATGGGCTAATGACCGATCAATAACCGATCAATAACCGATCAATAACCAATCAACAACTGATCAATAACCGATCAATAACCAACAGCCAATTAATTAATGATCAATACTTAACCAATAGATGATCAGTGATCAATCACCAATCAATAACTCACTAAAAAATAACCATTAATGGGCTAATAACTGATCAATAACTGATCAATAACTGATCAATAACTGATCAATAACTGATCAATAACCTATAAACAGCC
>NW_024357082.1:0-2517 GCF_014805655.1 Passer montanus | reverse complement strand
CAGTGGTCTTTAAGCCCCTCCCCTTTCCCTTTAAGCCCCTCCCCTTTCCCATTCTCCCCATTCATTTAGCCCCTCCCCTTTCCCTTAGCCCCTCCCCTTCCCCTCAAACCCCACCCCTTTCCCTTAAGCCCCTCCCCTTTCCCCTTAACTCCTCCCCTTTTGAATAAACGCCTCCCCCTTTCATAAACCCCTTTAACCCCACCCCTTTTCCTTTAAGCCCCTCCCCTTTCCCTTCATCCCCATTCATTTAGCTCCCTCCCCTTTTGAGAAGCCCCACCCCTTTCCCTTTAACCCCACCCCTTTCTCTTTAACCCCTCCCCTTTCCCTTTCTCATTAATTTAATCCCCTCTCCTTTCACTAAGCCCCTCCCCTTTTCCCTCAAACCCCTCCCCTTTCCCTTTAAGCCCCTCCCCTTTCCCATTCTCCCCATTCATTTAGCCCCTCCCCTTTCCCTTAGCCCCTCCCCTTCCCCTCAAACCCCACCCCTTTCCCTTAAGCCCCTCCCCTTTCCCCTTAACTCCTCCCCTTTTGAATAAACGCCTCCCCCTTTCATAAACCCCTTTAACCCCACCCCTTTTCCTTTAAGCCCCTCCCCTTTCCCTTCATCCCCATTCATTTAGCTCCCTCCCCTTTTGAGAAGCCCCACCCCTTTCCCTTTAACCCCACCCCTTTCTCTTTAACCCCTCCCCTTTCCCTTTCTCATTAATTTAATCCCCTCTCCTTTCACTAAGCCCCTCCCCTTTTCCCTCAAACCCCTCCCCTTTCCCTTTAAGCCCCTCCCCTTTCCCATTCTCCCCATTCATTTAGCCCCTCCCCTTTCCCTTAGCCCCTCCCCTTCCCCTCAAACCCCACCCCTTTCCCTTAAGCCCCTCCCCTTTCCCCTTAACTCCTCCCCTTTTGAATAAACGCCTCCCCCTTTCATAAACCCCTTTAACCCCACCCCTTTTCCTTTAAGCCCCTCCCCTTTCCCTTCATCCCCATTCATTTAGCTCCCTCCCCTTTTGAGAAGCCCCACCCCTTTCCCTTTAACCCCACCCCTTTCTCTTTAACCCCTCCCCTTTCCCTTTCTCATTAATTTAATCCCCTCTCCTTTCACTAAGCCCCTCCCCTTTTCCCTCAAACCCCTCCCCTTTCCCTTTAAGCCCCTCCCCTTTCCCATTCTCCCCATTCATTTAGCCCCTCCCCTTTCCCTTAGCCCCTCCCCTTCCCCTCAAACCCCACCCCTTTCCCTTAAGCCCCTCCCCTTTCCCCTTAACTCCTCCCCTTTTGAATAAACGCCTCCCCCTTTCATAAACCCCTTTAACCCCACCCCTTTTCCTTTAAGCCCCTCCCCTTTCCCTTCATCCCCATTCATTTAGCTCCCTCCCCTTTTGAGAAGCCCCACCCCTTTCCCTTTAACCCCACCCCTTTCTCTTTAACCCCTCCCCTTTCCCTTTCTCATTAATTTAATCCCCTCTCCTTTCACTAAGCCCCTCCCCTTTTCCCTCAAACCCCTCCCCTTTCCCTTTAAGCCCCTCCCCTTTCCCATTCTCCCCATTCATTTAGCCCCTCCCCTTTCCCTTAGCCCCTCCCCTTCCCCTCAAACCCCACCCCTTTCCCTTAAGCCCCTCCCCTTTCCCCTTAACTCCTCCCCTTTTGAATAAACGCCTCCCCCTTTCATAAACCCCTTTAACCCCACCCCTTTTCCTTTAAGCCCCTCCCCTTTCCCTTCATCCCCATTCATTTAGCTCCCTCCCCTTTTGAGAAGCCCCACCCCTTTCCCTTTAACCCCACCCCTTTCTCTTTAACCCCTCCCCTTTCCCTTTCTCATTAATTTAATCCCCTCTCCTTTCACTAAGCCCCTCCCCTTTTCCCTCAAACCCCTCCCCTTTCCCTTTAAGCCCCTCCCCTTTCCCATTCTCCCCATTCATTTAGCCCCTCCCCTCTCCCTCAAACCCCTCCCCTTTTCCCTCACGCCCCGCCCCTCTCCCCAAGCCCCGCCCCTTCCCCTCGGCCCCGCCCACTTGCTGTAGGGTCCCCCCGCGGCCTTGGGCGCGGTTTCGTCTCCGGACGCGGAGGACTCGGACTCGGAGTCGGAGCCGGTGGTGAAGAACCGCGACATTATCGCGACAGGGCCCGAGGGGTCACGGCAGAGCGAGGGGCAGCCTGCCGAGACACAACCGCCAACAAAAACCCCGAAATTTCAGCCTTTCCACCCAAAACTTCAGCGCTTTCACCTCAAATTCCACCGGCCTGAGGCAAGATCTGAGCGGTTTGGCCCAAACTCTGAGGGGATTAAGGCGATAATTTAGGTTTTTAAAGCAAAATTAGGGCGGAAAACCTCAAGTTTCAACCCAAAATCAGCAATTCCGGCCAAAATCGCCCGATTTCCCCCTCAGGATTCGCCGAAATTCCCCAAAATTCGGCCGCAACCCCGCCCCTCCCCCACGCCAGGCCGCCCCAAAGCTCCGATTTCTGCCGCGGTTTTTTGCCCCGAAATCGGCGGATTTCGACCCAAATCCTCTCCCCACCCCCCAC
>NW_024357081.1:0-335 GCF_014805655.1 Passer montanus | reverse complement strand
CCAAATTTCACATTCCCAGGATTTTCACCCCATTCCCATCCAATCCCAACCTCCTCATTCCCGGGATTTTCACCCCATTCCCATCCCACCCAAACTCCACATTCCCAGGATTTTCCCCCCATCCCCATTCCCACCCCAAACTCTGCATTCCCCGGATTTTCCCCCCATTCCCATCCCCAAACTCCTCATTCCCGGGATTTTCCCCCCATTCCCATTCCCATCCCAAATTTCACATTCCCAGGATTTTCACCTCATTCCCATCCCATCCCAAACTCCCCATTCCCAGGATTTTCACCCCATTCCCACCCCACCCCAAACTCCTCATTCCCGGGATT
>NW_024357080.1:0-335 GCF_014805655.1 Passer montanus | reverse complement strand
CCTTTTTTTTTTTTTTTTTTTTTAATTACGGCGTTTTGTCTTCCTGTGTTAGAAAAGCAAAATTATAGTGGTGCACAGCTAACCCCACAGAATTTTTTGGATGGGCTCAGCTGTCCCTTCACAAAGCACAGGGGCTGAAGGGGTTTATGCAGCCGAACTTCGGTGTGGGAGGGAGAGGCTGCTTTATACACAACTCCCTCCAGGCCAAAACAAGCACCCAAAATAAGCCAGAAAGAAAGGTGGGTAAATTGGTGTCCTGACAACTTCTAGTGCAGGTTTTAAAAAGTGGAAAGAATACAAGCAGCATGAAAATCACAACTCCTTGAGAGAGAGAG
>NW_024357079.1:0-335 GCF_014805655.1 Passer montanus | reverse complement strand
CCCATTTTGGGAGGCTTTTTGAGAATTTCATTTTTTTGGGTTTTTTTTTTCTGGTCTTTCCCCATTTCTGTTTTTTTTTTCTTTTTTTTCCCCTGATCTTTCCCCATTATCTGGGTTTTTGGGGTTTTCCCATTTCTGGGGTTTTTGGGTGTTCCCATTTCTGGGTTTTTGGTTTTTTTTTTTTCAGGGTTTTTTTGGGTTTTCCCATTTCTGGGTTTTTGGGGTTTTCCCATTTCTGGGTTTTTTGGGGTTTTCCCATTTCTGGGTTTTCCCATTTCTGGGGTTTTTGTTGTTTTTTTTTCTGGGTTTTTGGCATTTTCCCATTTCTGGGTTTT
>NW_024357078.1:0-335 GCF_014805655.1 Passer montanus | reverse complement strand
CCGTGTCCCCTGTCTGTCCCCGTGTCCCTGCCGTGTCCCCTGTCTGTCCCCCTGTCCCCCTGTGTGTCCCTGTCCCCCGGTGTCCCTGTCCCCTGGCTGTCCCCTGTCTGTCCCCGTGTCCCTGCCGTGTCCCCTGTCTGTCCCCTGTCTGTCCCCCGTGTGTCCCCTGTCCCCCGGTGTCCGCAGGCGCTGCGGGTGTCGCTGTCCCGGGCCGGGGCCCGTGGTTTCGTGCAGGTTCTGGTGACGGCCGAGCTGGGGGCGGGGCTGGCGGCGCTCGTGCAGGGGGTGGGGCTGGGGGCGCTCCGCCCCAACGCCGTGCTGCTGGGCTGGCCCCG
>NW_024357077.1:0-335 GCF_014805655.1 Passer montanus | reverse complement strand
CCTGCTGAAGGACAGCAGCATTGGCCCGGTTTTCCAAGGATGTGAAACAACCGATTTCAGGTATGTGTCATGATCAGCTGTCCCTACAGAACCCATGGTCAAATCCATAGTCTGTTTAAAATCTATTGTCTGTTGGTGCCCAGCCTATGGACTGGGGCCTACACCTTGAGGCCCTCCTTCCTTATAACATACCTTCTTTTCCAATGCTCTTCCTCCCACATGCTCATATTGCATTCTTTGTTGACTCAAGCCCTCCCTGGAAAGACCATAAATGGTCCAGAATCCATCCTTGAAGGGAGAGCATGCAGAGGAGGTGGCTCATGGAGCACGCTGTG
>NW_024357076.1:0-335 GCF_014805655.1 Passer montanus | reverse complement strand
TGCCCGGGGGTGGGAGCGCTCCCCGAGCCCGCTGCGCTCCCCACACAGACACCCTGAGCTGTTCCCGGGGCAGGGACACCCGCGTGCGCTTTCCCCGGCGGGGACACGGAGGTGACAGCGCGGTGAGGCCGTGCAGGCTGTGTCTTTGGTTTTCCGGCTCCTGGGCCGAGCCCCGCCCGCCTCCAGCGCCGCCCCGAGCACTTGGGCGCTTGGGCGAGGCGCTCTCGGCGCCCTTCCCACCCGGGTTATTCCATGGCGGAGCGAAACCCGGCACAGCCTGCGGCAGGACTGAGTTTAAGAGCAGCCGCGCTCTGAAATTCACCTGGCATGAGAGC
>NW_024357075.1:0-335 GCF_014805655.1 Passer montanus | reverse complement strand
GGCCGGGCGTCCAGCCCCCGGTGCAGCTGGCTCAGGTCGTAGTCCTGGGGGGACAGGGGGAGTCAAGGCTCCAGGGACAACCATGGGCAGCGCCGCCACCACTTGGTGGGCAGGGTCCAGCAAGGACAGCCACCCCACCTGGTCCTCCTCGCCACCGCCCTCCTCGTCGTAGTGGTACACGTTGTCCCTCATGTCATCCTCGGGTGGGAGCAGAGGTTCCTTCACCACCTTCCTCCTCCTCGCGAAGAGCAGCAGCAGCAGCAGCAGGACTGCAGGCACAGGGAGGGGTGTCAGGGCAGCAGGGAGAGTGTGAAAAATGTGTGTTTTATGATTGG
>NW_024357074.1:0-335 GCF_014805655.1 Passer montanus | reverse complement strand
GATTTTTTTTTTTTTTTTGAGATTTTTTTAGGGGATTTTGGGGGCATTTTGGGTTTTTGGGGTCGTTTCTGTTTTTTTTGTAAAGCTATTTTTTAGGTAATTTCTGGCTTTTTCTGGGGCTTTTTTTGAATCTTTTCAGGCATTTTTTGGGTCATTTCTGGAAATATTTTTGGGTATTTTTTGCGTCATTTCCAGATTTACTGAGCATTTTTTGGGCCATTTTTGGGGTTTTCCAGGAACATCCCAACGAATTTTCCCCTCAATTTTTGGGACCCTTTCCCAGGAATGTTCTGATTATTCTCCCTATTTTGGGGACCCTTTTTTGGGATTTTTCA
>NW_024357073.1:0-335 GCF_014805655.1 Passer montanus | reverse complement strand
GGAATGGGATTCCCCAATGTCCTGCTCCTGCTAAAACTGTGTTACTGCTCGCTGCCCTCCCACCGCCCATGGAAAGCACAAAAGGCGAAGATCTCAGGGATGGTGTAAGAACAATTTATTTGGAACAGCAATGAGATAAAGAAGAAACAGAAACAATATTGATAACAGAAAGGATAAGAGAAAGGATTCATAGGAAAAACTACAACAACAACAACAACAACAGCTGGCTCTACTTGGCCATGTATTTTATCCTGCCTGGAAAGGACACCCTCCTCTTCAGGGGAGCGACCCTTTCCTGCCCATGGCATGACCTGAGGTCAGAGTGAATGTAATGA
>NW_024357072.1:0-335 GCF_014805655.1 Passer montanus | reverse complement strand
CTGGGAGTTACTGGGAGGGGACACTGGGACGGAGGGGAGGGGACACTGGGATGGACTGGGACGGACTGGGACAGACTGGGATGAACTGGGAGTTACTGGGAGGGGACACTGGGGACACCGGGAGGTGGCACTGCTGTCCCGGGGGGAGGTGGCACTGCTGTCCCCAATGTCCCCGGTGTCCCGGTGTCCCCAGGGCAGTTCCTGGTGTCGCAGCTGCTGTCCCAGGGCTGTGACAGTGACAATCCCGGTGTCCCCAGGGCCGTTCCTGTGTCACAGGGGGGGAGGTGACAGGGCTGTCCCAATGTCCCCGGTGTCCCCAGGGCAGTTCCTGGTGT
>NW_024357071.1:0-7287 GCF_014805655.1 Passer montanus | reverse complement strand
GGATTTTTTGGGAGATTTTCAAGGGGTTTGGGGGGTTTTGAGGGGGAAATTCGGGGTTTGGGGGGTTTGGGACACGGGGCTGGAGCCCGGCATCCTGCCCGAGGGCACCTGGGGACACGGATTCGGGGTGAATTCCGGCGATTTTGGGAAAATTTGGGAAAATTCGGGGAAAATTCGGGGATTTTGGGGATTTTTTTGGGGATTTTTTGGGATTTTCAGGGGGTTTTGGGGAGGTTTGGGGGGGGTTTGGGGGTTTCAGGGGGTTTGGGACACGGGGCTGGAGCCCGTCATCCTGCCCGAGGGCACCTGGGATGGGGAATTTGGGGTGAATTCCGGGGATTTTGGGGAAATTTGGGAAAGTTCGGGGATTTTTGTGGATTTTTGTGGGGATTTTTGGGGATTTTCAAGGGGTCTTGGGGGATGTTTTGGGGGTTTGTAGGGAGTTTTAGGGGGTTTGGGACACGGGGCTGGAGCCCGGCATCCTGCCCGAGGGCACCTGGAATGGGGAAATTGGGGTGAATTCCGGAGATTTTGGGAAAATTTGGGGATTTTGGTGGAAAACTTGGGGATTTTTTGGGGGATTTTTTGGGATTTTCAAGGGGTTTTGGGGGGTTTATAGAAGGAAATTTGGGATTTTGGGGGGTTTGTGACACGGGGCTGGAGCCCGGCATCCTGCCCGAGGGCACCTGGAATGGGGAAATTGGGGTGAAATCACTGCCCGAGGGCACCTGGGGACACAAATTCGGGGTGAAATCCAGGGATTTTGGGAAAATTTGGGATTTTGGGGTTTTTTTGCGGATTTTTTGGGGGATTTTCAAGGGGTTTTTGGGGTTCTGAGGAGGAAATTTGGGATTTTTAGGGGGATTTGGGGGATTTGGGACACGGGGCTGGAGCCCCTCATTCTGCCCGAGGGCACTGGGGACACAGATTTGGGTTGAATTCCAAGGATTTGGGGAAAATTTGGGGATTTTGGGGCAATTTTGGGGAAAATTTGGGGATTTTGGAAAATTCGGGGATTTTTGGGGATTTTTTGGGATTTTCAAGGGGTTTTGGGGGATGTTTTGGGGGTTTCAGGGGGGTTTGGGACACGGGGCTGGAGCCCGTCATCCTGCCCGAGGGCACCTGGGGACACAGATTCGGGGTGAATTCCGAGGATTTTGGGAAAATTTGGGATTTTTGTGGATTTTTTGGGGGATTTTCAAGGGGGTTTTGGGGGGGTTTGGGGGGGTTTTGGGGCTGATTTAGGGGGTTTGGGACCCCAGGGACACGGGGCTGGAGCCCGGCATCCTGCCCGAGGGCACCTGGGGACACAGATTTGGGTTGAATTCCAAGGATTTGGGGAAAATGTAGGGATTTTGGGGCAATTTTGGGGAAAATTTGGGGATTTTGGGGCATTTCAGGGGGTTTGGGGACCCCAGGGATTTTTTAAAGGGATTTTGAAATTGTTTCGGGAGCATTTTGGGGGTTTTGGGGCTGGTTTTGGGAATTTTGGGTCCATTTTTGGGGAATTTGGGGCTGGTTTTGGGGATTTTGGGGAATTTTGGGGCCATTTGAGGGGATTTTGGGGCAATTTTGGGGAAAATTTGGGGATTTTGGGGGGTTTTTGGGGCATTTCAGGGGGTTTGGGGACCCCGGGGATTTTGGAAAGGGATTTTGAAATTGTTTCGGGAGCATTTTGGGGGTTTTGGGGCTGTTTTGGGGAATTTGGGGCCATTTTTGGAAACTTTGAGGATTTTAGACAAATTCTTTGAAGATTTTGAAGCCATTTTTTTGGGAATTTTTAGGAATTTTGAAAGGATTTTGGGGAAAACTTTGGAGCTATTTTTGGGGGATTTTTTTTGATTTTGGGGACGTTCCTGGGGTTCTTTGGGAAGATTTTTGGGGGATTTTGGAGCTGCTTTTGGGGAATTTGGGGAATTTTGGGGCCATTTGAGGGGATTTTGGGGCTGATTTTGGAGAAATTTTGGGGCCATTTTTGGGGGATTTTGGGGCTGTTCTGGGAGGATTTTGGGGCCATTTTGAGACATTTTTGGGGGATTTTGGGGCTGTTTTGGGGATTTTGGGACCATTTTTGGGGAATTTGGGGCTGGTTTTGGAATTTTGGAGCCATTTGAGGGGATTTTGGTGCCATTTTGGGGCTGGTTTTGGAGGAATTTTGGGGCCATTTTGGGTCAGTTTTTGGGGATTTTAAGGCTATTTTTGGGGAATTTCGGGGCCATTTTTGGGATTTTGGGGCCGTTCTGGGGGGATTTTGAGCCATTTTAGGGGGATTTTGGGGCTGTTTTGGGGATTTTGGGGCCATTTTTGGGGAATTTGGGGCTGGTTTTGGGGATTTTGGGGAATTTTGGGGCCATTTGAGGGGATTTTGGAGCCATTTTGGGGCTGGTTTTGGAGGAATTTTGGGGCCATTTTTGGGGGATTTTGGGGCTGTTCTGGGGGGATTTTGGGGCCATTTTGGGTCCGTTTTTGGGGATTTTAGGGCTATTTTTGGGATTTTGGGGCCGTTCTGGGGGGATTTTGAGCCATTTTAGGGGGATTTTGGGTCCATTTTTGGGGATTTTGGGTCCGTTTTTGGGGATTTTGCGGCTGTTTTGGGGAATTTGGGGCAATTTTGGGGATTTTGGGGCTGTTCTGGGGGGATTTTGGGGCCATTTTGGGTCCGTTTTTGGGGATTTTAGGGCTATTTTTGGGATTTTGGGGCCGTTCTGGGGGGATTTTGAGCCATTTTAGGGGGATTTTGGGTCCATTTTTGGGGATTTTGGGGCCGTTTTTGGGGATTTTGCGGCTGTTTTGGGGAATTTGGGGCAATTTTGGGGATTTTGGGGCTGTTTCAGAGCCGGTTTTGGTGATTTTGGGCCCGTTTTTGGTGGGATTTTGGATCCATTTTTGGGGATTTTGGGGCCGTTTTTGGGGATTTTGCGGCTGTTTTGGGGAATTTGGGGCAATTTTGGGGATTTTGGGGCTGTTTCAGAGCCGGTTTTGGTGATTTTGGGCCCGTTTTTGGTGGGATTTTGGATCCATTTTTGGGGATTTTGGGGCCGTTTTTGGGGATTTTGCGGCTGTTTTGGGGAATTTGGGGCAATTTTGGGGATTTTGGGGCTGTTTCAGAGCCGGTTTTGGTGATTTTGGGGCCGTTTTTGGTGGGATTTTGGATCCATTTTTGGGGATTTTGGTCCATTTTGGCATTTTGGGGGGACATTTTTGGGTCCATTTTCAGGGATTTTGGGTCCGTTTTTCGGGATTTTGAGCCATTTTAGGGGGATTTTGGGGCTGTTTTGGGGAATTTGGGGCTGGTTTTGGGGATTTTGGGGAATTTTGGGGCCATTTGAGGGGATTTTGGAGCCATTTTGGGGCTGGTTTTGGAGGAATTTTGGGGCCATTTTTGGGGGATTTTGGGGCTGTTCTGGGGGGATTTTGGGGCCATTTTGGGTCCGTTTTTGGGGATTTTAGGGCTATTTTTGGGATTTTGGGGCCGTTCTGGGGGGATTTTGAGCCATTTTAGGGGGATTTTGGGGCTGTTTTGGGGAATTTGGGGCTGGTTTTGGGGATTTTGGGGAATTTTGGGGCCATTTGAGGGGATTTTGGAGCCATTTTGGGGCTGGTTTTGGAGGAATTTTGGGGCCATTTTTGGGGGATTTTGGGGCTGTTCTGGGGGGATTTTGGGGCCATTTTGGGTCCGTTTTTGGGGATTTTAGGGCTATTTTTGGGATTTTGGGGCCGTTCTGGGGGGATTTTGAGCCATTTTAGGGGGATTTTGGGGCTGTTTTGGGGAATTTGGGGCTGGTTTTGGGGATTTTGGGGAATTTTGGGGCCATTTGAGGGGATTTTGGGGCCATTTTGGGGCTGATTTTGGAGGAATTTTGGGGCCATTTTTGGGGGATTTTGGGGCTGTTCTGGGGGGATTTTGGGGCCATTTTGGGTCCGTTTTTGGGGATTTTGGGGCCATTTTTGGGATTTTGGGGCCGTTCTGGGGGGATTTTGAGTCATTTTAGGGGGATTTTGGAGCTGTTTTGGGGATTTTGGATCCATTTTTGGGGATTTTGGGGCTGTTCTACGGGATTTTCGGGCTGGTTTTGGGGATTTTAGGTCCATTTTTGGGGATTTTGCGGCTGTTTCAGGGCCGGGTTTAGGGATTTTGGGTCCATTTTTGGGTATTTTGGGTCCGTTTTTGGGGATTTTGGGGCTGTTCTACGGGATTTTCGGGCTGGTTTTGGGGATTTTAGGTCCATTTTTGGGGCTTTTGCGGCTGTTTCAGGGCCGGGTTTAGGGATTTTGGGTCCATTTTTGGGGGGATTTCAGATGCATTTTTGGGGATTTTGGTCCATTTTGGCATTTTGGGGGGACATTTTTGGGTCCATTTTCAGGGATTTTGGGTCCGTTTTTCGGGGGATTCTTGGGTCCATTTTTGGGGACTTTGGGTCAATTTCCTGGGATTTTGGGTCCATTTTTGGGGGGATTTCGGATGCATTTTTGGGGATTTTGGTCCATTTTTGGGGGAATTTTGGGTCCATTTTTGGGAGGATTTTGGGGCCATTTTTGGGGAGATTTTGGGTCCATTTTTGGGAGGATTTTGGGGCCATTTTTGGGGAGATTTTGGGTCCATTTTTGGGAGGATTTTGGGGCCATTTTTGGGGAGATTTTGGGTCCATTTTCGGGGATTTTGGATCCATTTTTGGGGAGATTTTGGGTCCATTTTCGGGGATTTTGGGTCCATTTTTGGGGGGATTCTTGGGTCCTTTTTCAAGGACTTTGGTCCATTTTGGGTCCATTTTTGGGTCCATTTTCAGGGATTTTGGTCCATTTTTGGGTCCATTCTCAGGGATTTTGGGTCCATTTTTGGGGATTTTGGGACCGTTTCAGGGCTGTTTTCAGGGATTTTTGGGGGATTTTTGGGTCCATTTTCTAGGATTTTGGGTCCATTTTTGGGGATTTTGGGTCCATTTTTGGGGATTTTGGGACCATTTCAGGGCTGTTTTCAGGGATTTTGGGGCCATTTCTGGGGATTTTGGGGCCATTTCCAGGGATTTTGGGTCCATTTTTGGGGATTTTGGGACCGTTTCAGGGCTGTTTTCAGGGATTTTGGGGCCATTTTTGGGTCCATTCTCGAGGATTTTGGAGCTGTTTTAGGGGATTTTTGGTGCCATTTTTAGGGATTTTGGGTTCATTTTGGGGGATTTGGGGCCATTTTTGGGGAGATTTTGGCTCCATTTCTGGGGATTTTGGCTCCATTTCTGGGGATTTTGGGTCCATTTCTGGGGATTTTGGGTCCATTTTCTGGGACTTTAGGTCCATTTTTGGGGGGATTCTTGGGTTAATTTTTGGGGATTTTGGGACCGTTTCAGGGCTGTTTTCAGGGATTTTGGGGCCATTTTTGGGGGGATTTTTGGGTCCGTTTTTGGGGATTTTGGGACCGTTTCAGGGCTGTTTTCAGGGATTTTGGGGCCATTTTTGGGGGGATTTTTGGGTCCGTTTTTGGGGATTTTGGGACCGTTTCAGGGCTGTTTTCAGGGATTTTGGGGCCATTTTTGGGGGGATTTTTGGGTCCGTTTTTGGGGATTTTGGGACCGTTTCAGAGCTGTTTTCAGGGATTTTGGGGGGATTCTTGGATTCATTTTTGGGGATTTTGGGCCCATTTTCTAAGATTTTGGGTCCATTTTTGGGGGGATTTCAGTCCATTTTTGGGGGGATTCTTGGATCCATTTTTGGGGATTTTGGGACCATTTCAGGGCTGTTTTCAGGGATTTTGGGGCCATTTCCAGGGATTTTGGGTCCATTTTAGGAGATTTTGGGTCCATTTTTGGGGATTTTGGGACTGTTTCAGGGCTGTTTTCAGGGATTTTGGGGGGATTTTTCGGTCCATTTTCAGGGATTTTGGGTCCATTTTTGGGGATTTTGGGACTGTTTCAGGGCTGTTTTCAGGGATTTTGGGGGGATTTTTCGGTCCATTTTCAGGGATTTTGGGTCCATTTTTGGGGATTTTGGGACTGTTTCAGGGCTGTTTTCAGGGATTTTGGGGGGATTTTTCGGTCCATTTTCAGGGATTTTGGGTCCATTTTTGGGGATTTTGGGACTGTTTCAGGGCTGTTTTCAGGGATTTTGGGGGACCCCCTGAGATCCCCCCAGCCTCACCTCAACCTCACTGACCCCACCTGAACCTGACTGACCCCACCTGAGCCTCCCAGCCTCACCTGAGCCCCCCCAGCCTCACCTGAGCCGCGGCACCTGCGCAGGTGAGACACACCTGAGACACCTGAGAGACCCCCTGAGACACACCTGGGACAGGTGAGACCCCACCTGAGCCTGACTGACCCCACCTGAGCCCCCCCAGCCTCACCTGAGCCGCGGCACCTGCACAGGTGAGACACACCTGAGACACCTGAGATACACCTGAGACCCCACCTGAGCCCCCCCAGCCTCACCTGAGCCGCGGCACCTGCACAGGTGAGACACACCTGAGACACCTGAGATACACCTGAGACCCCACCTGAGCCCCCCCAGCCTCACCTGAGCCGCGGCACCTGCACAGGTGAGCACAGGTGAGACACCTGAGAGACCCCTGAGACCCCACCTGAACCTGACTGACCCCACCTGAACTTGACTGACCCCACCTGAGCCCCCCCAGCCTCACCTGAGCCATGGCACCTGCACAGGTGAGCACAGGTGAGACACACCTGAGAGACCCCCTGAGACCACCCCAGCCTCACCTGAGCCGCGGCACCTGCGCAGGTGAGACACACCTGAGAGACCCCCTGAGCCCCCCCAGCCTCACCTGAGCCCGCTCTTTACCTGTACCACTGACCCTTACCTGTCCCACTCCATCTGAGCCTCTCATTGACCTGCCCCACCTGTCCTGTACCTGCCCCACCTGTCCCATACTTGTCCCAAGTGTCCTTTACCTGCTCCAGTCCTTCCTCATGTACTCCTCTCACCTGTCCCGTGTCTCACCTGTGTGTGCGGACCCCCCCCTCACCTGTCCCCCCTTTGTGTCTCACCTGTCCCCCCGTGCTGTCCCCGCTGCCCCTCACCTGTCCTGTGTGTCACCTGTACCTCACCTGTACCTCACCTGTACCTCACCTGTGTCTCACCTGTGTCTCACCTGTCCCACGGCTCATCAGCATGTCCTGTCCCTCACCTGTCCCATGCCCCACCTGTCCCTCACCTGTCCCCTGCTTCTCACCTGTCCCCCTGTCCCTGTCTCACACCTGTCCCCCCGTGCTGTCCCTGCTGTCCCTCACCTGTCCCGTGTCTCACCTGTGTGCACCTGTCTCTCCCCTGTCCCTCCCCTGT
>NW_024357070.1:0-335 GCF_014805655.1 Passer montanus | reverse complement strand
CCTGTGCTGAGCAAACACAATCCCCAAGCCCTGATCTTGAGGCCACCTCAGACTGAAAACTGGAAAATCAGAAAATGGCGAGTGCCATCAGGAATAACCCTGGGGCTGAGGAAACCTCCCAACAGAGACAGGCTCCACTGCCTGGCAATCACTCTGATCACCAGGGTGAACTGAGTGCTGTTCCTGAAATTCTGTTCCCTGCACTCCCAGCTTTGTTTAGCTGGCAGCTCCAGCTGCAGGCTGGGCTCAGGCTCCCTTGCAGGGAGGTTTCCTGTGACAGGACACACGAGGTGACAGTGCTGTTCTGTGCTGGTGGCATTTCCAAAATCTTCCAC
>NW_024357069.1:0-335 GCF_014805655.1 Passer montanus | reverse complement strand
GAAGGGAAGGGAAGGGAAGGGAAGGGCTCGATGAAGCATCCCCAGCACACAGCTCAGCCCCACCCAGCCTGTCCAAGGCCCTCAGGACAACTGGCTTTTACGCCAAATCAACACTCTGGCTCTGGGAGCCGGCTGCACTTTCACACCTGTATCACAAATTCTTCTTTAAAAAGGTCTCTGGTTGCATTTTCACCAGCATTTTTGTTGATTGGTATCCATAGCTTGCAGCTATTTGTTTCATTTGAGGAGCAGAAGCTCTTCACTGCCCACTCCTGACAGTGGCATACAGACGGTGTGGGTTTTACACCACAGCACAGTGAAAAGCCAGCTAAAGG
>NW_024357068.1:0-335 GCF_014805655.1 Passer montanus | reverse complement strand
CTTCTCAGCTAGAATAGAAAAATCCTAGCGAATGATTTTTTATAAAATATCATAGTTACACCCCAGGACGGGAGGTCCCTCAGCAATGGCAGCGCAGAGGGACGGGCACTGCCCTGGTGCTGCTGCCATGGCTGACACAGAAACAGCCACATTTAATGCAAAAAAGCCACTTCTATGAGGCTAAATGCACGATACCCTCAGGGTACAGCATCCTTCCTCTTGAGCAGAAATAAAACAACTCAGGGATGCAAAAAGCCACATCACTCTGCTGCTGCAGGAGTGTGGAGGTTGGGAGTGAAGATGGGGAGCTGTGAAAAATGTGTATTTTATGATTG
>NW_024357067.1:0-335 GCF_014805655.1 Passer montanus | reverse complement strand
ATTTTTTTTTTTTTTTGCCTATCGATGCAAGCTCTTCCCTCAGCTTCCGCTTCCATTACTCAGCCTCTGACCAGTCTTTCACAGCATTGCTCAGCCTAGGATCTGGGTTTGAAATGCCTAATGAAAATTAGACTTCAAAATTTTTTTAAATTCATCTTGAACTCCCTGAAACTACTTTGCTCACCAGCTTCACCCATCATTCATTCAGAGCTATAGTAGTACTTATGAGAGAAAAAAGAACCTATAAAATCTGTTCAGAAAGGATCTATACCAGTTTTTATCTCAAAATACAGTAGTATATTTGTAGAAAGACAAGATAACAATCAGATGTATGT
>NW_024357066.1:0-335 GCF_014805655.1 Passer montanus | reverse complement strand
TCCCTTTCTCATACTGATATTGAATACTGTTATTAAAAAGATTTGCACATTGCATTGCCCCAAGGTTGGTATTTCACTAAAAAACTTTGAAAGAGCTTTCCATATTACGAGGTCTGCAGAAATTCAGTGCCTATCCTCTTACAGTTCTCAGAGTCTGGCTGGGTAGGATGAAATTTGTAGCTGTTCACTGTAGTGGCATCTTTAGTGATAACTGTGGTTTCTTGGTGCTGGTATGTTGTGATCAGCAGTGTCACCAAAGTGCAAACTCAGAGGGGAGGATGTGGGTCTATAACAGACATATTAAGAATGGAAAAGGGAGACATTTGCAGCAGCAG
>NW_024357065.1:0-335 GCF_014805655.1 Passer montanus | reverse complement strand
AGGCCACAGGAGTTGATGGCCCAGTTGATCATGCGAGCTAGGGCACGCCTGCGTCTGCTAGCGGGGTGCTATTTCACATGCATTCACCTCCCCATCAAAACATCTACGGGGAGGATAACCAAAGAGACCATAGAACATTTACTTAGACAAAATGAGAGCCTGCAACTTGCTTTGCACAGCTACACCAGACAAATTCTTGTCAACCATCCTGGCCATAGATTATTCAACACCGAATTTAATCTTATTCCAAAAGACATTCAAAGTCGCCGCCCCCTAAAAGCGATGACAGTTTTTACTGATGCATCTGGAGGGTCCCACAAGTCAGTAGTGACTTG
>NW_024357064.1:0-335 GCF_014805655.1 Passer montanus | reverse complement strand
CAATCCCCAAACCCCAAATCCCCAAACCCAAAACCCCCATCCCAAACCCCAACCCCAAATTCCAAACCCCCCATCCTAAACCCCAAAACCCAAAACCCAAACCCCCAATCCCCAAATCCCCAAACCCTCAAACCCCAAATTCCAAACCCCCCCATCCCAAATCCCAATCCCCAATCCCCAAACCCAAAATCCCAAAACCCAAGCCCCAAATCCCCAATCCCCAAATCACCAAATCTCCAAATCCCAAACCCCAAATACCAAATCCCTAAATCCAAAAACTCCAAACCCCAAACCCCAAACCCTTCCATCCCCAAACCCCAAATCCCCAAATCCCC
>NW_024357063.1:0-335 GCF_014805655.1 Passer montanus | reverse complement strand
TAGGTTTTTGTAACTCTGATTTTGAAATCGAAGAAGAAAAATGAGAAAACAGAGGTAGAGAAATTTTCTCCTTGTGGGATACAAAGGGTTCAATATAGAAGCTGCTTTTTCCATGCGACGGTCGGGCCGCCCTCGGCAGCGGGAGAGCAGCGAGCGCTGCGCCTTGAACGTGAGGCGGCTCCGAGTTCCGCCGAGCCGAGCCGAGCGGAGCCGAACGGACCGAGCAGCTCCGAGTTATTCGAATTGAGCCGAGCTGCGCCGAAGAGGCGAATCTAGCCGAATGCAGGCGATAACAGCCGAGTCTAGCCGAGCCGAGCTCCGCCGAGCGCAGCATC
>NW_024357062.1:0-335 GCF_014805655.1 Passer montanus | reverse complement strand
TTCTCTCCCCAATTTCCCCACTATTTTCTCCCCAATTTCCCCCCATTTTCTCCCCAATTTCCCCATTATTTTCCTCGTTCTCTCCTAATTTCTCCTCATTTCCTCCCCCTTCCCTCCCCCATTTTCCCCCATCACCCCGCCCATTTTCCCACCGTTTTTCCTGGGTTTTTCCCCATTCTCTCCCCAATCTCCCCTCTGTTTTCTCCCCCATTTTCTCCTAATTTCTCCCCTTTTTCTCTTTTTTCTCCCCATTCCCCCTCACTTTTCTCCCTCGTTTTCTCTCCATTTTCCCACCGTTTTTCCTGGTTTTCCCCCATTTTCTCCCCAATTTCCCC
>NW_024357061.1:0-335 GCF_014805655.1 Passer montanus | reverse complement strand
TCCCAGTCTGGGGGTGGGAGTGCTCCCAGCCTGGGGGTGGAAGTGTTCCCAGTCTGGATTGTGGGAATGCTCCCAGCCTGGGGGTGGAAGTTTTCCCAGTCTGCATGTGGGAGTGCTCCCAGTCTGGGAATTGGGAGTGTTTTCAGTCAGGGGTTGGAAATTCTTCCAGTTAGAGGGTTGAAGTGCTCACAGCTCTGGTCTCTGCACTCTGCAGGGCAGCAGATTTTAGTGGTGTCTGCAGCACGTCCATGTTTGCTCTTTCCTCTCTCCCCAGAAACGAAAGAGGAGCTGGAGGAGCTGATGTCTGACATCAAGAAGACGGCGAACAAAGTGCG
>NW_024357060.1:5922-7308 GCF_014805655.1 Passer montanus | reverse complement strand
TTTCATGTAATGATATACACCCATGTGCAATTACAAAAATCAACTTAGGTTAAAAAAATGAAATTTTTTATAAATTGTTACACTGGCGATGTCAACATACAAATATCAATTTAAGGTTGCAAAACAAATTTTTTCCTACTATCATGCAATGTAAATATTTACAAATATCAAATACAGTTGAAAGAACCTAATGTACTGAAACCCTCTACAAACACTAATTAGAAACAAATTATCAATCAAAGCTTAACAATTAAATTTATTACAAATTACTACAACTGAACAGCCCATATACAAACACAAGAATATCAGTATTCCTCTCTAAATAACCCTAGGCCTAGAACTAAATGAACACAATTTCAGAACTGTACAAATCCATACGCATTTCAATAGAAGTAAATACACCATAACAATGTGCAGTGTAAATATATATTAAGTGTTACATATGACATATAGTAAGACATATGTAAACATATTCTTAAGAATCCTATCGATAAATACAAACATCAGTGTACCAACAGAAAAATCCATCTAACTGTAACAGTGGAACTATAGAGCTGTACAACTGTACACATATGTGAATATAACAAAGGGACATAAAGTGAACATAGGTACGCATATATATAACTGCATACATATTTATGTTTTCATATATGTTTACACACACACACTCACATATATATACATACATAACGTACATCCATAAATGCAACTAGATACACGTTCATAATATCTATACAAATATCAGTCAATGTATGTAAATATCCCTACACTTGTAACTATCCAAGTCTAACTCTACCCATCCATAAACAGAACCAGATCAGGAGGGATTGCAGCCCCCCATGTTCCCAGGCTCTCCCTCAGTCTCCTCCTCCGGTGCAGAGCAGCTCTCCTGGACAGGGACAGCAGATGGGACATGTGCGAAGCAAAGGGAACACTGAGTCCGTACGGGGACGTTTCCCTTGGCAGCAGCTGCACTTCCATCAGGGAAGAGGAAATGTCAGAGCCTCCCCAGGAGGATCAGAAGGAAAAGCAGCCGAAGGGCCCGGCTGTGGTGAGCTGTTCACTTCTTTCAGGCATCCCCGTTGCTCTGGGAGAACTCCCTCATGTCACGTTATTGAACCACCTCTGCACTTACCAAGACTGTGGCACCCAGATCAAGCAGTATTTCTGTCTCCAGCTGCTTGCACCAATGACAGGGAACGTCCTCCGACAGCGCTGGGGCACAAAGTTACCTTCCACAGCTCATCTGACAGGGCCTTGCTCTTCCTCTGCTCCCTGTCTTTCTCCTTATCTTCCACTTGGAATTTTCGCAGGATTTTCTTTTTCTTTCCCCTTGATCAGTGCTAAAAGGAATGTTTCTCTTCCAAACTTGAGTTTGTTCAGTGA
>NW_024357060.1:4276-5422 GCF_014805655.1 Passer montanus | reverse complement strand
TAGACAATGCTTCCAGGAATCTAAATGGCTTTCAGAAATTAAACTTCGATCCTTTTTCCCTCAGTCTTTGCACTCGTGCACCAGAAAATTTCAGTGAATGGATTCCACTCTAATTCAACTCCAAGCTGAATCTCTCAGCTGTGTTTACACTGGTGGTTTACTCTTCTGCACAGTGCAATTTTAAAACCTTCATTCCTTTTTATCTCTGCCTTTCTTTTTCTGTTTTAGCTTGCAAATGCATGCAGATGTATCAGAAACTATACATTTCATTTCTAATACATCACTTCCTGTCTAGTAATTTCATTTTAACCTATTCTGAAGTTATGCTAGCCTTGTATCTTTAATTCTAAGTGCACTCATGTTTTCTTGAATGTGGAAGTTTTAGAATGCAATGCTCTCATACACCTCTTTTCATGAAATCCTTCACTAACATTAGCAGAAGTAACTCTGTGCTTCCTTTCTGCTTTGTTGAAGATTTTGGGAAACTCAAGTCCTGTCCAGCTTCAAAGAACATTTATGATGATAGGTAATTCTCCTAAGAACTGAAGTTAATGCTAAAGCAACGGCAGCTGCTTGTTCACTTGACAGAAATTGGGAGAAAACACACTGCAGATACTGAGGAATGCAGTGCAAGGATGGTGGGCATCCCTCAGTTATCCCGGCAGATTGATATCACTGGCAACATTCCCTCTTTTCCAAAGGGTTTTCATTTGCTTTGGCTGTACTTTGTATGGCTGCAGGTCACATTTCCCTTGATTTCAGGGAGTATCTTGGCAGTAACTCTTGGTAATATACCTTGCTAATTCCCCCTTTGGAGGAATTACTCAGTTCTGCAATCTTCATTATATGCCCTGTTTTAAAAGACTTTTATGCTGTTTTCCTTCTCTTGGTGTCTTCACACTTGTTCAACAAGGTTCTCTTTCTAAGAATATTAATCACAATAACCCAAAGGATTAAAAAATGCTTGGGTATTTATTCACTAAGTGCTTACAAAAGAAGAATTTTTAAAAAATTCTCTATAAATGCTGGATGTAAAATGGAAATCAAAATAAACCTGAGAGTTCTCCCAAAAATCTTGTTATATTTCCCCAGTTATAAAAGAAAAAAAAAAGCAAAATTAAATGTAACAGCAATTTTAATTAAGTA
>NW_024357060.1:0-2332 GCF_014805655.1 Passer montanus | reverse complement strand
CCCCTTGGCAATTCTGTGCTGTGTTACCTGTCCTTGCCACTCCTAATAAATTTGCTGGACTTTGCACCACAGAAGAGCCTCCTCTGTCTCCTTCACTTGGTGCTTGTGACTCCTCCAGGGTCTCTACTGCTGGGCTGGCTTAGAGGTTCTGGCTCAGGCAAAACCCCAGCCTAGCCACTTCCCAGGTTTTGACATTGCCCCTGGAGCATCACAGAGCTAGCCAGGGCTCCGGAGGACAGTGGTAGTGAGCCGTGCCCTGGCATGTCCCAGCCCCCAGAGCCACACCTGCCAGGCCACGAGCCCCAGCCTTGGTCCCCACTGCTGGCCTCAGTGGCTCCTGGCCATCCTCACCCTGAGTGCAAAGCCAGCCCCAGGAGCCCCCCAGGGCGCTCTGGATCCAGGCTGAGACACCCTCAAGCCATCACTGAAAGGGACATGGATGGGGACTGCAGCTGGATCTTCCAGTGCTCACCACCCCTGACTGTGCTCCAGGTGAACCCAAACCTCAGCTGCTGCACATTGAGCACATTGACCCTTCTTGCCCATCCTGGAATGGTGTTCCCACATCATACATGAGCCCTTTGCAGGGAGTGACCAGCTCCCAGCTGAAGTGCTGTCCTGGCCTTACTTTCTGTTTTCCAGCAATGAACTTAATGGATCCACTCATGAGAATGCCAGCACATAATTTGCTTCTCAGGAGCTATTAAGGAAAAAACCACCACTCATTACTAGTTTTTGCACAGAGAAGGAGGGGCTGACAAGCATAAGGCGCAGACAGGATCCTGACATAAGAATTCCAGAGCCCTTGTCTGCTGCTCTTTTGCTCATATTTTTTAGCCACTTTAGTCAGCCTGATGCCTCTGATGGTTGCAGGCAAACAATTCATGGCAGGGAGAAGACACTGACACTTCCAGGGACATGACTTTCTCCAGTGCTAGCTGTGAGTGGGAGTCAGAATAAAAACTCCAGAAACCACAACTCCATTGGAAAATTCCCTTATTTTTCATTCTGTAAATAAGCTCTGTATCCACTTCTGAATTGTCAGTTGTTTGTTAAGGATGGGAAGTTCTTGCTTATTATTTTTTTAATGTGGTGTGGAATTGGATAAAGGTCTCCTTCCTTCACAAACTCCAGCCCAAACTGCCTTTGAAATATGGCCCACTGGCAGTTTTTGCCCAGCCATGGTACTTCTGGATGAGAAAGCAAGGGCAATGGTATTTGCAGCCAAAAGCCAACAGAGCCTGGGACAGCCAAAGCATCCTGTGGAGATCCAGGCCTCTAGCAGTTACAAGAAATCAGCAGAGTTCCAGCCAAAAGGTTCTGTGTCACTAAGTGCAATCTCTTTGCCTGGATCAGAGCCTTGCTCAACAGAAAAAGCAGAAAGATCAGCAAGGATGCACCCAAAGGCCCATGACATTGTTGTTATTTTGCTCATCTTGTTTAAGTTTGCAATAAACGTTGTGCTGATGAGAGCGGGGGAAAAAAAGAAAAGAGGCTTATGACAGGGCCATGACATTCCACAAGAGGAATCACTGGTGTGCATTTCATAGACCTGTCTCAATCCTGCTAAAGAATTGTAGGTCTGATTTAAAACAGACAGGTATGAAACAACCTTTGAGAGACAGAAGCTAAAATGGGTTGTGGGGTTTTTTTAAGAATGCGGAAAATTACCCAAAGGGGGTTGTTTTGTGACATTGTAAAATACACAACATAAAAATTACCAACTGCAATAAAGAGCTAAAAAAGAAGTATTTTGGTATATGAGTAATTAGAAACACAAAATTATGGAGATGAGAATGCATGTTTTCATAAAAACAATGAAATTACAGACATAAAAACACAGGGCTGTTGACTTTTACCTCTCCTCCTGTGGCATTGTTGAGCGCTCTAACCACATTTCCGAAAGCCCTAGAAACAAAACAGAAGCAGAGAAAGGAGAAGCTGTTTAGCTCTTGGAGTGAAAGCCAGCCCACACAGGAGATGTCTCCTGTAAATGCCCAAAACCTGCAGGATGCAGGAGGGCTCTGCCAGAAGGCAGATGATGCATTTTCCTCTCAAGTGCATGGGCACTGGGCCTGTTCCTGAAGCACTGGGTTTCACGGCCTCATCCCCTAAAGGGATTTTGTTCTTTCATCTTGGGTTTCAGTTTCTAAACTGTGTGGTTCCTCTCCGGACCACAGAGTATTTCCTTCCGCAAACCATCTGGAAGAAATGTTCCTGAGCACTGTTACCTGACAGCTTTCATAGCGAGTAGGTTGCTCTTTCAGGCAAGCAAGATTATTCTTTCTTAATTAGTGTGTCGGTATGATTTTCAGACATACAAAAATGCTAA
>NW_024357059.1:1932467-2013223 GCF_014805655.1 Passer montanus | reverse complement strand
GTGGCTGGAAAGCTGCCCCGTAGAAAAGGGCCGGGGGAGTGTTGGCCCACAAGTGGCTGGACCTGAGCCAGCGTGTGGCCAGGCGGGCAAAAAGGCCACTGGCATCCCGCCTTGGATCAGCAATGGTGTGGCAGGGCAGGGATTTGTCTCTCTGTATTGGGCGCTGGTGAGGCAGCGCCAGGAATCCGGCCTTCGGCCTTGGGGCCCTCAGCACCAGGCACTGGGGGCTGGAGCAAGTCCAGAGAGGGGCCACAAAGCCAGGGAAGGGTCTGGAGCCCAAGACTTATGAGGAATGGCTGAGGGAGCTGTGGGTGTTTAGCCTGGAGCAAAGGAGGCTCGGAGGGGCCTCATCACTCTCTAGAGCTGCCTTGGGGGAGGTTGTAGTGAGGTGGGGACTGGTCTCTTCCTCCAGGGAAGAGGCAACAGAACAAGAGCAAAAGGCCTCAGGTTGTGCTGGGGGAGCTTCATTTTGGCTATGAAGAAAACATTTTCACTGGATGGTTTGTCAAGCCTTGGAACAGGATCTGCGTGGAACACCACTGGAGTCATTATGCCTGGAGGTACAGGATACGAAAGCTGTTTGGATGTGGCATTTAGGGACATGTTTACTGATGCACTTGGCAGAGTTAGGTTCATGGTTGGACTCCATGGTCTTTGTGTTTATTTCCAACCAAAACAATTCCATGATTCTAAAGCAGTATTCAGAAGCACGCTGCTTCAGGAAGTTACTTGGGCTCTTGTGCCTCTTGTCCCTTGAACCTGGGCAGCATCCTGGACATCCTGAGTAAACAAGACCTTTGTTCTCCATCCTCTGAACCTGCAGCCACTTCTGATCAAGTATCCATGCAGCTGATTTGGGTGAGGGGGTTGATCTTCCCAAAAATGGTGTTTTCTGGGTTGCTGTTCTACTGGATGGGGCAGTGATGTGACTGAGCTCAGAGCCCGCAGGGTGTGGGAGAATGGGGAGCAGGATGTTAGGTGAACAGACATTCAATAATAAAACTTTTATTTACGATGTTTTGCACTCATTCCCACTTGGAAGAGGCTTCTCACATAAGTGGGCAGGGTTAAAATAAGTACCCCTGGAAGTATTTAGAAGATGTGATGCTGTGGTTCTTAGGAACGGGATTTAGTGGTGGAGTTGGTTTATACTTCAACTTAAGGATTTTAAATATCTTTTACAATTTAAGCAATGTTATGACTCTCTGCACACTGCCATATAATACTAAAACTCCTGAGCAAATATCTCCCTGATCTTTGGTGGGGGATTCAACGGGGCCGCGTGCCGGGTCCTGCCCTTGGGCCACAGCAGTCCCTGCAGCATTCCATGGGCTGGGGCCACTGCCATATAATACTAAAACTCCTGAGCAAATATCTCCCTGATCTCCAAAAAAATGCATTTTTCCGTCTGTCCTCTTGCTCCAATATTCAACAGCTAAGAACCTTCTTTTCACAACATTCATCCAGTACATAGAAAAATGGAGTGCAATCCCCACTCTACATTAGTTTTGTCAAAGAACATTCCTCTCTCACATCTCCCCATAAAGCATATCATCTGTTTCCCATCTGTGAATGTTCTCAGGCGAAGCACTCTCTGTCAGAAAACTGTTAGAAGGTATTCCTTGAGCCAGAGGGTTCCAAAGTTACCTTAAGGCATTCCCATAGTGCAATTTGAAGGGTATCAGGCAGAGACGATATCACAAATGCTGGAAATCTTTCGAAGTTCAGAGTGCATTTTATATGATGTATAACAAAGGAACATCAATGATATAACCAGCCACTTTTCCCTCTCCCTGTTTTATCACACAGTTTTTGAATAGGCCTATTTTTAGCCTCCTCATCTTGGAAATCAAAAGAAAAAATAGAGCGGGAAGAAAGTGTTTAATGATTCCTTAATGGACTCCATGTATTACCAAGCTCCTGGTTACCTGAGAAAATCATGTGTAAAAGGTAGTGGGTGTGTCCTTCCCAAAATATTTTGGGAATACACAGGCAATTATGGACTTATGCATTAGGCAACTACTAGGCAGATTTACCAGTCTAACTTTTGTAACACAGTTGTTTCAGACAGCCGTTATGATAAGTTGTTATGGAGGTCTAGTGCTAAGTCACATGTACCTATTTAATGCAGAGCAAAAGCTTAACTACGAGGGAACTTGACTACTGCTGCCACCCAAGCAGCTGAGCAATGACAAAACTCAGGTTTATTTCTCTCTCTGAGCCACACAGGACCACCTATAATATATCCACTTCTGCATATAAATAATAAATAAAAACAATAATAGAAAGCGAGACTATCCAGGACTGCAAAGGAATATTGAGAATCCCTGGTTGCTAGTCTATCCGTCTGAAACCCCAATACTGAAATCTAAGCAAAGTTCACCTCATTTTACAACAGGAAGTTGGGTAGTCTTAAAGTTATAAGTTCCTCTGCTTTGCACTTCCAGCTTTCCTCAAATATAAATTAGTTAAAGCAGGAAACCAAATGGCAAAATCACTGAATGCTCTTTACATCTCATGTTTTCCTCCTTTTACTATCAAAATAGCAAAATTGTACTAAATTAACATTCAGAAACATTAAGTAACCAACACATTTTATGCTCTTGTGTACCAGTTATGTTCCCACTGTGACCAATAGAATAGACACAGATTAATTGAAATGGGATCCAAAGATGCGTATCTAGGCTAGGAGTCACGTAGCAGTATGGATACACAAATACCAAGTAAATCTTGATAAAAGAGAACATCTCACAGGAACACAGAGATCAAAATCAATATTTTACTATCTAAATAAAACTTTCAAAAACAATCTCTATGCTAAAAACTGTCTTTCCCTAGAAAAAGAAACAACATCTGTGGTTTTTGAACAGTGTAACAAAAATGCAAATAGAAGGAGAAATGTAATTTGAAGACCAAAGTCTCACCTTGTTTAAGACCAAATTGCTCCACTGATGCAACAAAGTTTTTTAAATTTGGCACTTAAATAACTAACAGTAAAACCCGGCACAAAAAATGAAATGGCAATGCAGTGGGATCAGTTATGTTGGCTATTTTTTCCGAAGAGGCAGCCATCTAAACTCATATGATTAAGAGCTACCTCAGATTTCTCTTAAAAGGATGTATCCACCTTACTTTTCTTATTGCTTTCTACTGGAAAATACAAAACAAAACAAAAACAACAACAACAAAAAAACCTCCCAACACTGCAGCCCACTTCTGATATAAACTAGTGAAACTAGAGAAGCATAAACCATATGGGCCTCAATGATTCATCAGAATTTACACAGTAGCTGCATGCAAGGTTTCGTTTCTTTTCAACAGGCAACCTACCTTAATATCCTTGATCTGCTCTGTGGAAGCTATTGTTAAGAATATCAAGGAAAAACGTTGCTCCGGCTACCAGAGTTGCAGTAATCAGGGCTGAAAGGAGTGATAATTATCTTCTAATCCAGGCATAGCAGCAAACTGCAGGTATATATTTCTATTACTGCCTTATTGATGGCCACATTTCTAAATTTAACATCAGACTCCTCGAGCCTGCTTATGCCCACAAATTATTTTAATTCATAGCAGATGATTAGCCAGGGCTGTATAATCAATGAAAAGTAAGGATAAAAATCTCTTTTGCTTCTTTTTTAAGCTAGCGTTTTTGAGCAATTTCCTGAGCATAATCTTGGAAATAAAAGAAATAGAGCATTTACCTGTTGACACACATACACAGATGGTACACTGAGAAAAAGTGTACAAAAGAAACTCATGAGGCCAACATGAATGCACAGGGTGAGCTCTGCCAGCCAGCTGCCACCTTTCCTCCTGGAAAAATTAGTTGACATGGCAGATGGGGAGGGGCAGAGAGTGTCTGATTAGGCACCATTTAGGTGAAATTGCACCTGTATGAAAGCAGTGTACAACATATCCCAGACATCCATCTCCCTGCAAGAAAAAATTAGGTCATCCCAGAGTAATGGGAGCAGTGCATGTCACAAATTGACTTTAAGGTGTTACAGAGACCAGAAGATTTCACCACGATCCCCTGGGACTGTTGGCCTCCTGAGTACACAGAGTCCCAAGCATGCCTGTCTCATTATCACAGCAACCTGGGATACCTCACTGCCCATTTCCTGCTCCATTTGCATGTTCCTCTGCATGGTGGCCAGCTGCAGGGCTGAGAGTGCAGCCCACGGCACCCGATTCCACCCACACGAGCGGAGCAGAACTCTGTGTGCGCGGCGTTCGTTCATCATCACCCACCGCTACGCTGCCTTCCCTTGAGCCCCACTCCAAGCAGGGCTCCCTGCAGGGCTCCCTGCTGCCAGGTCCCCATCTGATTGGTGTACTAGTGCTCCACAGTGATAATGCTAGGCTCCCATAAAGCCAGAGTTTTCACTTGCTGACTGCTCTGCCTTACCCCTGAGGAATCTGCACTGCCTTGCGTTCATAACACGTGCAATTAAACAAATTGAGGGGCTTCAACAGGTGAGGCTCTGGGAAGATAACAGGTTGCTTGCTGTAAGTTGCATGGTCACTGCTGTCCTAAATGGGAGCATAAGATAAAGCACCAATCCCTTTCAGTGAGGAAATGTCTCCAAAGTTAAGGAGGGTGCTTTAATGAGCTTGTAGCTCATAGGTTCAGACTGAGGTTAGAGGGTTAAACTGTGATTAGAGTCCCACTGCTTCTGTTGTCAGTCTTTGGGTCACAAGTAATCTTTACAGATAATTTCTTACCACACTGTTGCCTCAGGTGCATTCATTTGCTCCACTGCCGCTACCATGAACCACCACATGTGGCCCATCACAGGACCTCAGCAAGCAGGTTGTTGATAACCATTCTTGGCATTCCAGATCTGCTTGGATTTAATGCACAGAAGGAGCATGATTTTGCTGAGCACTTTATAGAACACTAACAATGTTATAACAGTTGTGTTCTGCACTGGTATTTGGCATGGGTATGGTTCGTATGTGCTTCTTGAGTTTTGTACCTGTTTCTGTAGAGATGGTGTATTACAAACACCAGCTGAAAGGATCATACCACTATCAGATCTTGCCATTTTCATATTAGAAAAGCATTCTCCAGAGTACTTCGTTCAGACTTCTCCCCTTCCTTTAAAACCATAGACATGTTCATGCATTTCTATGGGCTTCTTACCTGCATTTGTTCAACATGAACCTGCCACCAAAAAAACCCCAAAAAATAGCAGGATAAAATTAGAACATTTATCCTACAGCTTGAAAATATTCACTTTATTTTTGTAAAAAAGCACTGGAAAATATACAGATAGGTAAAAGCCAGAAAGAAATGTCCTACAAGTAAATAGAAGTTCTAGGGTAAGCTTTGTATGTTACAATTTTTAGGTAATGTTTTGGCCAAATTTTTTATCAATACAGTAGTTTATTTTTATTAAGTTCACCTATCTTAGCATACAGTACATGGAATTTTGGGGCAGATATTGGTCTTTTGAGAATCATTCTCTGCTTGAATGATCTGTCAAATATCTGAAAAATGCTTTCTTAGCTTTTGACTATATGCAAGCAGCTCATTCTCTCTGACCAGATAATAAAAGAACGGAACATTTTAAATTCTTTGACAAATTGGAGTATATCCAAATCCTTCTCTGGGAAATTAAGTTTTGTACATATGAATCTGAGGCATGTTTTTTAAAAGATTATGCAACTAGCAATTGAAACTTCTTCAGTTAAGACTTCAAGGAAAATCCATGCCTTACAAAATGTACAAGCTTTTAGGTGGCAGGATAAAGTGGGTCTTCTCCCCAGCCAGGTCAAAGAAATCAGAAGTTAATATTTCTATTATAATGTAATTAAATGATGAGTTGGGATTGGATATTTGAAAGTGTTTAGTACCTAATCCCTCCTGGGTAGTTCAAAATGCAAATACTCAAGAAGTTGAATTTTTCTCCTTCAGCAAAATAGACAGTTTGCAACTGAGTTATTGAGGTTATTCAAAATGGTCACAAACTCAGCCACAGTAGGTTATTTAAACTATATGAGAGAGATACAATACATGTTTTAATACAAGCAGTTCAGTGGTCCTACATGCTTGCAGGTCCTTCAAAACTGCAACCACTAAAATAAACACTAGAATGTCTTTTATTATACAATACTAGGGGAGATCTAGTTACCCACTATCATTTTTCTGTGTACAACATTAAAAAGCATTATTAAAGTTGCAAAGCCCTGAAAAGGTCCTAAATGCATTCCCTTTCTGCACAATGGACTTGTTCAAATACTTTTCCTTCCTTGCCCCAATCTACCCATAGCACTGGTTAAAATTATGAGCAGCTGTGTTGTTTTCTCATCAATGCCTGCACACAGCTTTCTCAGTCTGCTCTCAAAGTTCAACTTGTTATTATGTCATTATGACTTTTTCTCTGATAGTAATTTTAAATTATCAATTTTATTATTTCCATGACAACTTTGACATGAATAAATATTGGTAATATCAGTTTACCAAAGGGCTTGTATTAGTGAAAAGCCAATTTGAAAATATTGCAATCAAGACTTCTAGACCTCTAGAGTGTTCTATACTGAATTTAGGTGATGTTTTCTACATCTGTAAACATATGTTGCCCTTACAAATGGCCTCAATGCAGCTGTCTTGAAAACAGAGGAGATTTGGTGACTGTGTAAAGTTAATTTACAACAACTTAACCAAAACCAACACAGCTTTGTGACAGAAACATGGACTGACCTATGTCTTCTCCATCAGATTTCCTTTTTTTTCCTGGAATCTCCTGTGTCAATCAGAACTCCTGACTGGAAACTTTTCAGAGGAAGTATTTTGTGACAGAAAATGTCCCTTTAGGAAAACTGTACACTATTTAGGATGTAGAAAAACTGCAGAAGCATAAATAGTCCTTCTTCAACAGCTCACCCAAAATCAGACCATTTTCCACTCTGTCTGTGCATGCTGCCATCTGCCTCCCCTCTAGCCTTCTCCACCTCCTTGTGAGCCAGGCAAGGGAAGGGAGGCTTCACCTAATAGCACAGGACTGGTAGGGTCTTGTCATAATTAGTTTATGCATCAGGCATCAAGGAAGCAAAACAAACCCCATAATTCTAAGAAGAAAATTTTTTAAAGCCACATCAAAATCCAAATGCATGTTTCCCCCCATAAAGTGTTGTTAGATACTAATCAGCTTTTTCAGACTCCAGAAAGAAATGAAATCTGACTCCTGCAGACAAATGCTTCTATTGCTGCACACCTCTTATTCATCCCCAGAGCAATTCCATCTTGTGCACAGTCTGAGGGAAAATCCTGTGGACAAAATGGTAAATAATCATATAATTAGATCTGCTGAACACAAACCTCAGGGGTGTAACTGAGGCTATATGGGCATCTCAAAGTGTAGCTCATTCATATGTAGGACATAGAATTACAGCATAGATGGAGCTTGCAGTTGTGGAGCTTTATGTTTGATGCAGTGACTGGTAGAAGCTGGCATTACCTTCAGGTTCAGCAGTCAGGATGGGTTGCCAGGCCTTCTCCTTTTACAGTTAACACTCACAGCCTAAGAGCTCCCCACCACCAGATCCTCACAGCTCCCCCTGCCCAGTTCCCAGCCCCACAGTTGCCTTCATCCATACACCCACCCACCCATCCATCCATCCATCCATCCATCCATCCATCCATCCATACATCCATCCATCCATCCATCCATCCAGCTTCTCACATATCAAAGAAGGCCAAGAAGATGAAAAATGGTTCTATGAGCACTAGTTCTGTTTCTGAGCCTCAAGCAGATTACTTCAATTGCAAGAAACAGAATTGCTAGAAAGTGAAGACTCTCTGTGTTGCCAAAAATCTGAGAGGGAATATGCCGGAAAGGACTTCTTACCTTTAAGTTCACATCAATTATATTTCATTCCTCTTCAGTACTGCTAATCCTGGCTTACATTCAGATAAAAACAGGGAAAAAAATAGGTCTGTGTTTGAATTTGTGTGATACACAAACTCTAAAAAGAGATAGACAAATTTCCTTTTTAAACAACTGAAATTAGTTTTAAAGAATTTCACAAGATTCTGAGGGCCCTTAACTCCTGCACTGTTGTGAAAGACCTATATAAACACAATATCCTGAGGAAAAAATAAAAGGTAATTTAATTTAGAAGTTACACCTCACATGGAAATGTTAACTAAACAGTACAGCTGCAGTGGTACTGCAGTACAGTGGTACTGCAACTGAGATAACCTTGTCTTTTATCAGCAGCAGTATGGAAAATTATGTCAGAAAGAAAAAAGGATTTTCAAGTTGATTGTGACCTCTTTAATTTATTACCTGGTTTTAATACTATAGCCCATATGCAAGCATCTGATCTTGTCCATCACGAGAACTGGGAGCTGTCTTCTCTGTTTACTGCTGTACAAAATTATACACTACAACAGAAAACCCCAGAGTGGCTAGGGAGAGAGTTTAACTCCAAACTTGTTAATGAAACCATAACCCCATAAATTCTAAAATCCAGACTGATGCAGCAGACAATTACCTACTGGTCTGAGGCACATTCATCCTCACTACCGTCACAGACTCTCAGTAGTGACCAACAGTCAGAGGAGAGGAACATATGTTGTGGCTATGACTGCACAAACATTACTGCAATTCTCACCTCTAGATCTTGTATTTGTTTCCAGATTCGTGCCCCTGCCTGTTATCTGTTTTTCCAGTCTGTCATGATGCCAGCCTCCCTCACAGGCTGCTTTCCATGACTGGGAAGGACTTCTGAGGGATCTCATTACTCTACCAGAAGTCTTTCAAGGTTATATGAAAGGCTCAATGCCTACAAAAAACTCATCTAGACAGGCTGTTGATGGAGTGGTATGGTTCTGTCAAATTACTTCCTTCTACTTGTCTGTTTCCTACACTCCCTTATTACGTTGGCCTGTTACATCCACCTCTGGTTTTTTGGCTGATACCTGCACAGGTGCTGCATAGAGAAGTCCTCCTCCCGGCTCTGGGCTCCTCACCTCTGTGATAACACAAGCACAGAGCAAGAACAGTGGCTCTGCTTCACCCAGAGAGGTGACTGTGAGCAGCAGCAGCCAGGGATGCACCTGTGTCTCTTCCTGAGAGGTTCCTGCAAGAAGTGCAGGCCCCAGCAGTGGTTATAACACATTATTTGGGTAAATGACCTGGTATCTTGTTTTTGTCTGCATGTAGTGTTTGAAATTGATAGGGAGTTCTATTCCCCTGATTGTCACCTCTAAGAGGGGTTTAAGCACTAAGTACTCAGTTCAAGTGGTACTGGAGAAACCTGGGAGCCTGAAATAGCATCTTTGGTGGCAACACAAAGAGAGAATATCCAAATGTAACAACGCTAGGCATAAGTCCATTAAGCATCCTGCTCTCTTTCAAGCACATTTTGTGAGCACACCTGCTCTATATACAGGCTGTATCTGATCCATAAAAGAGCTTTGTCTATTATAGAGCACGACTGTTATAGAGGTCCTAATGATTCCTTTTTGTTCTTGAAAAGAAAAAAGATACAAAATTACTTTAATTTTCAGGAAAAATCAGCCTTTTATCTGCAGCTGCAAATGATTTACATGTTACTGGACTGTGCTACATAGCAGGAGAAAGAAGGCAAATGGCCAGAGTTACTCTTCTGCCTTTTATCCACAACTTCCATATGGCTGCCATAAAAGTGTTCTCAAAAAAGGTCCTTTGCAATGACTCTAAGTGGAAGACACCTTCCACCTACTCTCACTGTAAAGGTGTGATACAGGTCTCATAGTTAAACTTGTAAACTAATACTACTTTAACACCTGCGTGGCCAACTAATTCTAAAAATATTAAAACTTCTTCTGTCTTATCTTTAGCTGAAAGATTATTTACGGGGGGAAATAGTTCCAGGTAATTGGAACATGATTTTTTACATATATGGTCTAGCTAAGCAAGTAAAAAATTATAACCACCATAGTCAAACATCTTTAGTTCAAAGTTGACAACATGATACAGATGCAGAGCACTGCTTGTAAAAATTCCTAAATTTACTTTATCATGACCAAAGATTTCAAACCTAGGCATCTATATTCACATTCAGACATTTGAGTAAGTTCCCTGATTTTCAACACTTGCTACATCACTGTAAGCAATTCCTACTGGTCCTTTTGCAACTTCTTCTCAGGACAAAGAACACTTTCCAAGAAAATTCTGCTTTGCCAGACCTATTAAGTCTGGCTTCACATAGATTCCATGGAATATATATTATATATTCAAAAAAACTGGCAGAGATTAAAAGCATCCCTATACCCATATTTAGTTAAAAAAAAAACAGGTGGCCTGCTTTAACACGGCTCAGCCTTCTGATGCAAGTTTGCACGATTTTCCAATAACTGATCACAAAAGAAGTTTGTCTGTATTCTGGAAGAAGAATAAGAGTTCAGCCAGACCTACATGCTGTCATTAAGGCTAAAGATCTCATGCTAAAGCTAAGGCCTTGAAATGACTGTAGGGAATGGATGCAAGAACTGGATCATTCTGAATAAGCAATAGAAATGGGGATTAGTGAGTGATTCTGATAGGCTTATTATATCAGAAACTTCCATAAAGTTATCAACTGTTGTCTCCCAAAAAGCACTTAGAGAGAAAGGCTCTGCTACAGCCATATATGAATGATGTATGCACACATATTTGTGTGTGGACATATACATTTAATATGCATACTCATACATGTTTAACATCTAAATTACATTTTTGGTGTTCCAAAGCAAACAATTCCTATTAAAGAAATTAAATATCATATTGTCAGGTCTCATTGCTCATTTGGTTCCTTCAAACAAAACACAAGGTGGAGGGAAAAGACCTGTAGATAGCCATCAGTACTCCACTTGCTCCTACAGCAGACAAGGATTCAACAGTTGAAAAAGTCAGAGAAAAGGGGGGAGAACACTACTACTGATGAAAACACTGGAACCTTGCCAGACAGGAGCCAGATGACAGAGCAGAGCTATTCTGGGAGGGGAAGGACACAGCACCCCCATTCTCAAGTGCCATCAGAAGAGATTGCACTGTGTACTCCCCCAGAATTCTGCACATCTGAGCTCACCCTGACCACAATGCCTTATGCTGATAGCATACAGCTGCTTCCTTCACAGACACAGACAATAGCCTCAGTTCTGAAAAAGAATATAATTTTGACCTTTACGTTCATTTACATCTGTGGACCTGCAGATAGAAACAAAGGGCAAGAGCAGGCATTGATTATCTATCCCTTTCTGCAATTTTCACTTCTGTCTGGAAGGCACTATTGTCCTCTCTCTCTCTCTCTCTTATCAATGTTGAGTTCATTAGTTGTCATCACAATAGAGATTACTAACTCCAAGTGGCTGTCTACCCTGCTAGCTCTACCTCCAACAAGGCAAAGAGCAACACAGCACAGAGGAGGTGGTTGGCCCACCCAGCTGGAGGCCTGACATTGGGAAAAATAATGGCTTGATGTGAGCAATCAACTGAGCTGATAACTCCCTCTGCCTTGAACAGTCTTATTCCATGTCAGACAGTGGGACCATTCTAGTTTTGTGCCAAATTAATAATGCAAAGACAATTGAAAATGGAGAAAATATATTTATTTGCCTGCGACATCCCAACTGGGAGGAAACTTGAAAAGATTGTCAGAAATGGTTGCAACCTTTCCCATAATTCCAAATAAAGTGAAACTGAAGGAAAATAATTATTAGTGAGATCCTCTACACTGCTGCATACAGCAAGCCCTGAGCTGTTTGAGACTTACCATCTATTTCCGTGGATGCAAAATTTGATACTTGCTGCCCTTTTGAAAGAATTTACTTGGAGAAGAAATATTTCCCTTATGAGATTCAGGTGCCACAAAACCCTAATGAATAAGACAAAGCCCTCTGAATTTAAAGAGCTATCAAGTGGAGTAATTAGGGATTAAATTAGTTCGTGTCATAGCCAGTAATCAGAACTAAGCAAAATTATTATGACAAATAGTCTCATCCATCTGAATAATACAAGATCTCTGCAGGATTTGTGGAAAATGGGAATGTAAGGGTGAGACATTATTAAGTGTTGGAAAACTCAGCCCAGGCAAAAATACGAACAGAGAAAGACATGAAGGCAAAGCAGAGTTGCAATGAAACATGCCAACTCTCACTGCAGATGTAAAAACAATCTATTTGATGAAAAAACAAACAACTATCAGAAAATGCCCCTGTTGCAATAAGATGGATAACAACAAAACATAACAACAAAACAACAGTTCCGTGAGGACACAACCCTATTTTTACAAACTGACAAGAAGAACACAAAATATATAAATCCATAAACACATACCAAATACAGTTATGTATATATTATACACCAGAAAGACAGCTATGCCTTAAACCCTGACTTTTTGACCACAGCTTAAGTTCAACATTGTCTGGAACAAGAAATCCATGTCCTGGATTGGGACCAATGTGCCTAATAAGAGACCCGTAGACTAAGGTCCGCAAGGGAGAGCCGGAGTGTGCGGGGCAGCGCGGGAGCGGCTCGGGCTGCGGCCCCTGTACTACTCCCTGAGGGGCTGAGCTTTTCCTTTGCCTCTGAGGCAGGTCAATAACTGTGGAAAAGAGTTTGAATTCACGTGTTTCTTTACCTTATGTAACACATGTTTTCCAGTATGCCTCCAACCAGCTTTCGACCAGCTCTTCCTTCTTAAATATCTTTAGATTTGGGTACTGCTCACTGACACATCCCTGCCAAGTCTGGCAGGTACTGAAATTCAGAGATGGCAGTACTTAATGTGCTATGCTACCAAAACGGAACTGGGAACCTATGGTCTAATCTGTATGGCAGAGATGTTCTGGTTTGTGTGCACTGTCCTGTCAGGTTTTCACGCCCTTAGAGTAAGGTTTGGGGGCACAGCAATCAGCTCTGAAAACAGCCTTAGGGGAGGGGCATCCCACAGACACAGAGGTGTGCAAACCAGAGCGCATATGGCACCACATTTGGCCAATCTTCCCTGGATCAAGTATGTTGCTACTTCCTGTACTGAGCCTCCAGGGCAAAGAATGAGTGTTTTTTCCCAATTACCTCAGATCATAACTTCTATTAAATCATGTTAGCATTTTATCCTCTTAAAATATTAAAATATTTTGATTACATGAGAACTGAACAGAGCAGTTATCAAATGCTTCTCTCTTAGTAGAAGCCAGATGAAATTTTTGGCCCCTTATGCATTTCAGAGCAATTTTAACAAATAATCTATACTGTGCTTTATTTTGTATTTCATTGTAGTATACAATTTGAAAAGTCCTGAATTGAATTGCAGTGTTAAACTTTCATAAAATAGCAACTTGGGTTAGTATTATCCTTTCATGATTAACATATTTTAATATATATTTATTTTGTGCACCTTCTTCCGAAGATAAAAAATTCTTGATCTGCTGTGACATTTTCTCCTGCCAACACAATGCTGAAGTTAATAGACCCAGTGGATCCATTTATCCCAAGGGAATGGCTTGCACCCATCCCTGATGGTGGTGCAGGGAAACAGAAGCATGCATTATACAGTTGCATAAGACAATTTATTCAGTGCCTAGGACTGCACTCTGAGACTTTGGAGTTGCTGTGAGGTGAGTAGGATCAGCTATTGTTAAGGGAACTTTTTTTGCTGTAAATGCCCATGGTGCTGTATTTTCTGAAAATAGTCAGACATTTTAGAAGAGATGGTCTATGACTCACCTAACATAATCCTAAGGTAGGCCTAGTTTATTTTATAGACTTATTAAGAATCAAAATAAGTACACAAAATTTCAGATAAATATTTAAATTACTGCAGAAGCAATGTAGTCCCTAGGTGTGACTGCACAGGGAGGAATGTCCCTGCATTACTGTATATTCTCACTGTGGCTGCAGTTCCTTTCTGATGTAGCTGAAGTGGAGTGGGAATGCAGGCAATCTGCTCTGGTTAGAAAGCCAAAATATTTCAGGGAGAAAACAATCCATGAGGAGCTGAGGACCAGGCTACATTTTCTGAAAATTTGGTCCTTTCTTGCAACAGGGCAGCTATTCACCACCTCTCAGATAAGACTGAAGCAAAGACACAGAATGTTCTTTTAGGCACTCACCAAAAACCACTCATCAGACCCTCTGAGATGTGGACTATTTATTCTACATGAAGCCTTTGTGCTGCAAGTTGTTTGTCTAAGTTATGATTCTCTGAGGGAATGCCACAGTCTTAGCAAAATAACTAGCACGGTTGAAATGAATTAATAGTAAACTTACACTATTGACAATTGACAAGTTTGCTCCCCAAATGTCCACTCGGGGAAAAAAAAGTGGAACTTGGCTGTATAGTGTGAGACTGATGTGAATTTTAGAGTTCATTGTTCCTATGTTCCTTTGAGACTACCTTTTTTCCCTGTTTGTCATGTGCACATACCCCTCATCTGCTCCCCTCCTCCACAAATTACAGTGCAGTTACTGTGGTTTGGCACTTGTGGGTTGTAATTCAGATTTGTGACTAATATTTCTGAGGAGTTTTTGCAAAGTGTAATTCTTCAATCAGATTTAGTGTTTTTACTGTTACTTTCAAAAGATTTATTAATTGCTAAAGATGTGTTTTTAGTTTCAAGATTTTAATTAGTGAGTAGCAAATTGCTACATTGATAATTGATTTTTTGTTGTCTTTCAAATAAAGAAAAAGACTACATGTTAACATTTTCGCTAATGTCCTTAGAGCCTCGATATGTTATTTTCCCAAGCTTCTTAAGAAAATTCTCCTCTTGCATACTATGAACCAAAAAAACCCACTGGAACATTTTGTGAGGGTAACAATCATCCCCAGAGACTGATTCTGTGATGTGCATGTGGCTGTTGAACTTTTGGCTACATGTTTGATTGGGGAAAGGTGTAGCTAAAAAGTTTTAAGTTTTAGAAGATGGTACAAGCAGAGCAGTCTTGCCACAGCTGTCAAACTCATTGGTTTGGCATCCAGACTAGCAAAGGCAAAGGCAGGTTCACCCACAGTTCTCTACAACAGCAGCCTGTATCATCTGAGGTGTGATGTCTGTAACTGTTAATGGACAGCTATTGTTATTTCACATAAACAACCTTTCCTGAGATAATGCTTGTCATTATTGCTTCCCAAAAGTACAATCCAAATATACTGTATTTATGACCGCAATCAGTTATTTGAAAATTTCAAAATGGAATCACGTGAGCTTACATTTTTTTGTTGTTTCAGAAGTGTAATACAGTAAATTTGAGCTCTATATACAAAATCAGTGACATCTGATGTAAGTCTCAGCTTGTGCTGCACTCAGTCATGAGGATAATGAATCATGGTATAAGTTAAATGGAGTTCTTTTCCATTGCGTACTAATGACATTAAGAGACTAGAGACTAGATCTCTGCCCTAAAGACTACAAGATAAGAGCTCATGGGAATGAAAATCAAGGCTACTGATGTTGCCTTTTTTTTTTTCCTTACTAATTGGCTGAATTTGGGTGAAATTTGTTACTGTGAAAAATCCCAGGGAGACTAGAGATATAGTGTTACTTGGAGAGTAGCATAATGACAACTCTTTGGCACAGGTTTAGTTTTTGTTTTGGAAAACTTCAGTTTTCCAAAAGCTTCAGCTCCCAGTCTTCACTGAATGGCAGTCCCTAAGAATGAAATGATATCTGATTAAAAAGTTTAGCATTTCCTTCTTAGATACCTGAAATAAAGAGCAGCTCTCTGAACCATTCCTCTCCTGAAGTACAACTGATGTATGCAGAACTGTTTTGAGTACCTGATACCTTTCTGATTCAATTGGATGTTTGTCTTCCTGTGCTTCTTTTTGCTTTGGCTAAAACATGATATTATCTCAGTGAATGCTTATTTGTAGAGGCAGAAGATTCCGACCTTGGCAGACTTTGTGTCAGTAGCGTCTTTTCAGCATTTTTGTGAGGACGTATCAGAGCTGGCTGTAGCTGCATGATGAGGGAGACAATGATTTCTTTTGTAAGCAAGGTGAGATGCCAGTTCAGAGTCGGCGATAGGTACTAGTGGATTACTTGGTGTCCGTTGTTTTTCATGGAGCTTCTCTGGCTACAAGAGTAGGCAATACCACCCAGTTGCCATACAAAGGAGCACGCTTCTTCCAGGCTATGTGGATGCAATGTAGAGAGGCTCTGCAATCAGTGCTTTTGTTCCCCCTTTGCTGGAATGGTAGCGACAAAGCAAAGAAATTATCCCCTTCTTTTAAATAAACCCACTGAGAAGTACTTTCTTGGTTCTGATATTGGCCAGAATAAGGGACACTGAATGAAATCTGATCTCAGAGGTGGAAATGAATTGCAACATTCAAAATGCCTGTGCACAACATAGTAAATGTTTCATTTTCCTTTAAATCTGTAAAGTCATAACAGTGAGTTAAAGAAAAGCAGCTACCATTGCATCACTACTTTACTGCCTTGAAAGTGAATGAACATAAATAAATGCTCCAGCAAGAACAGATGTTTTGATCTACATATCTTTTTTTTATTGCAAAACAATTGTTACAGAAATTTCAGAAAGTTCTACTGTAGTAATTGCCAACTTCTGCTTTTTATTACGCATCTAAACACAGTCTAAAAGTGCATTGTGAATCCAGTAGACCTTTGGAAAGGACCATTTTCCCTAGTTATGTACATTTAGACAAATCAGACTTGAAAAGCTTTGTATTAGTAGGAATTTGTTTAAAATAACATTTTAGTAATTTTTATCCCTTTATAAATGATTGTTATGCACTTACAAATGATAGCCCAAATAATAAGTCATTAAATAGCTATTAGTAGAGAATATTGCAAACACTGTTCCAGACAGCAGTAGCAGCAAATAGACTCTTGTCATGTACAACAACTGCAGTGGTGGAAAAAAGATATAACTGTAATACAATTTACTCTTGTGCAGGCCTGCACAACTGTATTTCACATCCAATTCCCTCTTCTGTCCCTTCCCTTTCCCTCCCAGATATTAAAATAAACAAGAGCTATCACTTCCCTGCAGCAGAAACAGCAGCAATTTAATAATCAAATGTTTTTACCTAACAGCCTTTTGAAATAAGTATTGTATGGCTCTATGAATTACCTGAAAGCATATAGCAAAAATTAAAAGGTCAGAGACTGTTTCACAACCAGGCTGGCTCAATGGCTCCATCATCAGACCTCCAACTTGAAGATGATATAGTGTAATGCATGCCATGACTCAAAGTAATATTGAGTTAGAAATGCAGAATAAATCCATCTCCTGACAGAAGCCAGAGTATGCCACTGAAATCAGTGGATTTTCTGCAGATTTGCACCAGCATCAGTAAGACCGTAATTGTAGTCAATCATGGAGAAGAGAAGCCTATGTGACTTGCAGTGTTCTGTATGAACTGTATGACTGGCTAAAAATCAGGGTGCAGAAACAAAGTCCCTCTGCATCCAATACTACTGCTCCTATGCCAATGCATGGCAAGGACAATGAATTCCATCCAATATTTCACTTCTCGTCCCAGTTTGGACTGTGATTTTATCTAAGGTGGTTGAAGGGAAAATTAATGCTAGGAATCTTAACCAATTTTTTTTGAAGATGATCTATACCTAGTATCTCTCAACAAAAATGAAAATGTGGCTTTTGTTGAACCAAATATGCAAATTTGTGCAAAAAATGCAAATATATTATCATTTTTAAGCAGGGGAAGACATCACAACTACTTAAGTGTTCCAAGGGAAATCCAGGAAAAACCATCTCACACTTTCCTTTTGGGTGATTATCAGATCCTCTTCAGTGTTTAACCTGAGCAATATAATCAGACAGTTATGCTTGTTTTGAAAATCTGCACCATGACTTTACAGAGAATTTTGTTTCACTGGCTCACTCTAATACCTTTGATAACTTCTGCTCTCAGGACAGATACTGGCTTACGCCCACTGCAGTCATTGGACTAAGGCTGTGTGCTGCTACCAGCACTTTTTTTTTTTTGAGCAGTTATTCATGTAGTTGCATTTTCCATGCACTGACTGTTTTCTAAGAAACAGATTGTTTTCTTCTCATACAAAATATATACCTAACTAAGATATTTATCCCCTGACAAAAGGCTATCCTTTCCGCAAAAGGTACAAATCAGTTTTGTTGTTTTTTTTTTACCAAAAAATCTATAAATGGAAAATTAAAAAAAAAAAAAAAACAAACAAAAAAGCCCCCAAAAAACAAACAAAAAAAGGTAATCTATGTCTGGAACCCAGAGGGATTTCTGTATGTAGATGAATGGATGTTTTGGTTTTTCATTATATTTTCAAATTATCCCCTCACTGCCATTTGTTAACTGGCACTTGTGCTAAGAAAATAGTGTAGCACCTGATCTCTTCCAAAAAAAAGAGAGCCAAATGTCTGAGCACTGCTGTAGGTTCGTATTTTGTGTTGAGTATTCAAATTTCATAAAATACAACTGTCTTTTAAAAATAATAAAAAAATCACTTACTTTGCTAAAGATCAAAAATAATGGAAATAATGTAAACATCCAAAAGTTTGAATTCATTCCTAACTGGATTCATCTTTACAGGCAGGCAATAGCAAAATGTCTCCTAGCAGTCCAAAGAAACTCATGGAACAATGCATGCATTTTCTTTGACACAAAAAAAGACTGGACTTTAAGGAAGAGAAACTACTTCAGTCATATCACACTGTTATTGTGAAAGAATAATGTGCTATTATACAATACCTAGGACAAGTGTATACCCCAACTGTAGAATAGAATCACTTAAACTGGAAACAACAGAATGGATTACTATAGGAAAATATTTATAAAATACTGCACACTGCTTCCTCAGTCAACCAGCATATGTAAACAAACAGCTAAGCTCAGTTGAGTTTTAAAATATTATTAAAGTTCATATATCTTATAATCTTTTGCATAACATGCCCGTTTGTCTTTCACACCATGACAACTCATCTGCCACAGCCCATAGTGGCTCATTAGAGGTTTATACATCAGCTCATAAAGACATTAAAGTGGAGCTATACAAAGAAATGTGCGAAACATACCAAACTTACACACTGTGACCAGAAATGCATATTCCATACGTAAGCTAATAATTGGATAGTGGAACTTAATGTTTGATGCAACATGTGCTATTTTATTGAATGTTACAGATTTACAAACAAGACCATGTAATGAGATATTGAAACTGTCCTGTAACGTTCACTAATATTACCACATGTCACAACTACATAATGTGTCTATTTCATAAGCTATCCTTTGATACAGAATACATCATATGGCACATGCTATAGCTACATAATGATGGATGATGAAACTTCTATCTCATTAAATGGTCATAATATTGAGAATGGGAAGTCTGGTCCCATTGCAAGAAACGAGAATGTTTTATCATCAAATTCAAAAAGGAGCTGTTTGATGCAATGCATAAAAAACAGGTGAAAATAAAATAATCTAACATCCATCATAATATATTCTATAGACACCACATTGTAGCATAAATAGGAAACATTCCGGAACAGTAGTGTTCTGATCTCTTGCAATCACACTTTTATCATCTGAATTTACATTTTATATATAATGGCAACTTTAAAGAGGTAAATAAAGTGTTCTGTTTCATTTTACCTGGAATGTGTACTCCAGATCAATAAGGTGCTGTATCCTAAATATTTATACAGCTTCTAGGCTTGGCAAATTTCTTTACCCTGACAAACTAACCAATGGAATCTACCCCAGAGGAGAGCCCTATGCCTAATTCACTAACCGCTGTCTAGTAATTTCTAATGAATCTGAAATTCCTCTTGAGTAGACCACTAATACAATGAAGATGAAAGAGTCCACAACAGTTTTAGCAGACATTCATAAAAGTAACAAAACGAAGTAAGAATATCCCCCTCTACTCTCCATAGATAGATTTGGAGAAGCCTTAGGAAAAGGCTGCTAACAGAAGGTTGGCACATTTGAAGCATATTGTTAAACACAAGGTCCTTCGCCCTTGGGCATTTTGCTATTGTTCAACAATCAGCCTGCCACAAGCATGCTTCATAATGCACAGAAAGGTTTCCGACCTTTCTTGGTATCGCCATGTGATTGTAGTGCTGCACATGGCCTGCAAGGCAATTGCATAAACATGGTGTCTTGGTGGAGTTTAGCTCACTGAAAGCCTGATCAAACAGAAGAAAGGAAGGAACACGTTGGTGCAGGAAGTGTGAAACACATTTGTCTTAACATCCCCTTGCTGCATTTCCTTGTTTCCCAAACTTCCAACACAGTGACTTGTTAACTAAATATTTTCACCTTCTTTGCCTCTTTTCTTGAGGCTGATGATTTTTTTTTCTGGATCAGTTGCCTTTTGGACTTAACTCTCAGATGCTGCTCAGAGTCTCTCAGGGTGAGGACCCAGTGAGAAAACATCAGCTTGTATTCTCAAAGCTGCCTTTGAAAGGTAATTCAATTTAAATAATGTGAAATATATACCCCACTCACAAGTGTTCATTTTTAATAACAAAAAGGAGCTGGTTCTGATACTGGTAACTGTTGAGATATTTTAACTTCTGATAGCATTAGTGTCAACTTTTTAAAAGCTTAAAAGTTGTGCTGTCATAAAGGAATTGAATTGTTTTTCCAGTTGCAGCTTATGCTTCTCCACCCTTCTCCAGTCTTCTGTATACCCTTCCACCTGTGACCACTGGACACTGTCTCATGAGAACTTTGAAACTCTTGTTGACAATGTGGGCCCTTGGAATGTGGGTGGAGTCAGTGGAGTTACACTTGTCTTCAACCAAAACCCGTAAGTGCACTACCGTTCAGACAGATTTTCTCCTACTAAAAGTGCTCCCTGTGTGATATGCTGATGAACGGTGGATGCCTACTCACAACTGATGGCTTTTGCTGTTTACACACACTTGCAGTTTCACTTTGGTTCTTTTACTTACCTTAGAAGCATATAGAAATTTTAGTGTTTTCCAGTCCTCTGCCAAAAATACTTTCCTTTAAGCAGCTTCAGTCTAATTACATGAATCTGGATTCAGACTCCTTGATAAATCCTGTATAATTAAAAAAGTCTAAATACACCTATGTTCACATAAAAAAAAAAGGAAAAAAAAGGTGTATATTTTATAGGTGGGGGAATGATGTGAAGAAACGGCAGCTCAAATGAAACAGCAAGAAGAACCCAGTAGCAGCATGGTGGATAAATCTCCCCAATTTATATATATAATTAAACTGAGCCGTGAGAACTGGACACTGGACATATTAATATGCTCTGCTCTGATCATCTTATTCTTACTGTCATCATATCCTTTGATTTAGTGAGACAACATACTGATGACAAATGTGGTAAAAAAATAAATATATACTATTCCACTTAATTACATTCATCCTGAGCTTGCTCACCTGTGCTAGAATCTAGAATGCCTGTTTTACACAGGAAATCACCTGACATTTTAACGTAAATTCTTCTTCCATTTACGTTGCAGTAAAAAAGGCATTTCATTTCCCTTTCTGCTCTTGAAAATATAAACTTTTTGTGGCACTAGAAGTTGATACAAAAGGAGATAAGTGAACATTTATAGTTGTTGCTGTGTTCATCTTCATTTCCACAAGTGTGGGATGCAAGGGACTTGGGAGACTTTAGGTTTTTTGCTGCCACTTCCTATAGAAATAACAAATGCTTTTCACCAGTCATCACAATGGTGACATAGATGAAAAATAAGTTGTGATTGAAGTTTGGAACATCAAATTTGTACATCTCTTTTTTTGCCAATTAATTCCTGCATCTTAAAAACTTGAATAATGATAAAAGGTCTTAAGATGCCCTCTAATAAGAGGCAGATATCTGGAGCTATTTATCTATGTCATGTGACTTCATTAAGGGGGCTTGTTATTCCTCTTGTTTACTGAAGGTTTTGTAAAGCTTTCATCCCTCCATTTTTTCTTAAGTGCAAATGTCAGCTGGGTCAAGATGGAGTACGTCAGTGGTGATGCTGAGATTGAAAATGTGCTCCCTTGACCTGTGGCTAATGCCAATTGGACTCAGCGTGGGGTGATGTGAGGGTTTTTTAAAAATTCTGCTAAGAAAAACAGACTGAGCAGCAGTTGACCCTTAGACTGCTGGTGAGCTTTGTATAAGCCTAGCTGTGCTTGCTTTCAAAGCTGCAGAAAGCTCCAGTTCTTGACAGTCTCCTCATGGACAGGTTATCCCCTCTGCTCTCTGACCTGGAGGACTTGCTCCTCTCCAGGGGGTTCCGTAGGCCTGCTGTGTTTCGCTGCCTGTCAAGTTTGTCACTGATGGAGTAGCTCTTCCGTGTGTGCTGCACGTACAACACGTTGGACTCCTCTGCAGAGTAGCTGTTGGCTCGCTCTATTTTTGGGAGTGGGATGCTGTTGGGCAGAGTTGTTGTAGCACTGCTGTCTTGAGGAGATAAGGGGATTCCCTTCTTGTCTTTGACCTCAATATCCTCATGATCAGAGCTTGGGTGGGTTAGTTCAGCTTCTCTCTCTGGGTGGCAGCATCCCAAGTCTTCCACTTTGCCCCTGAGACTCCCAGGGAAACTGGCCCTCTCTGCAATGGCCTGGGGAGCGCTCACACACCTCGTGTCTATGCAGTCTGTAATACTTGTGTACTCTGCTGTTTTGACTGGGACACCAAGGCTACTGAAGTAGCTTCGAGAAGGAGAGAACATGAAGCTATGGGATTTCACAATTGGTGTTTCCTCCAGAATAAATGGAGTAGTAGCCAGGTAACGACTGCTTTTGGATCGCTCTAAAGTATGATATAAGGGAGGGTCTGAATCCCATGGGATTTGGCAGTCTGTGATTTGTGAATAGTCTGAAGAAAATGCTCTTGTTTCTATTCCAGAAGTTTCCTCATAATCAAGACTCCTGCCAGAGATCTTTTCACCAGCTGTACTGCTGATGTATGCACTATTAGTTAAAAGGGAAGAGGCTATGTGAGCTGGCAGAGCTGCATCTTCAGGACCAAGAATATTTATGGAGCTCTCGAGAGGTTCTGTGTCAGAATGCATCTCATCCATGGCAGAAACGTAGATGTCTATACAAGACGAAGGTCTTCTGGAGTCTGGGGCGATTGACAAAGTGCTGGTAGGGGGTAAAGGAGCCTTTCCTTCCTTTGCTATTGAGTGGGAACTGATTGCCCGATGCAGGCTTGGCGATCTTTCCTTAAAAATGCTTTCCAACTTTTCCAACCCACACTTGTCCTTCATATTTGCTGCATAGAAGGAGTGGCTTCGCAAGCGGGGTGTGATTGTAGGTGACGTTGGGGACATGGACTCCTCTCCTGTGGGATCAATGCTCTCTTGAAGCTTGTAGGCATTTCCTTCCTGACTGTTGAAGCTACTCTGCCTCACGATGTAAGCTGTATCAGTACAGTCAGATGAGGTCCTGGATCGGATCTTTGTTGTCTCACCTCTCTCAATGCCAGCCATCTTTTCTAAGGCAGTCACCATTCGTCCCATCATGTCTTCCAGCTGAGCAAGCCTGATGTCAACAGTCTGCAGAGAGGCCTTCATGCAGTGCTCTCTCTCATTCACTTCTTCCAGTCGCATGGCCATGTTCTCCACCCTTTAGAAAGGGAAGAATTAAACAGGTAAATTTCTACAAATCACTGATCTTCAGCTAATAGGTCACCAACCCATTGGAAACAAATACATCTCAAATCCCAAAGGCAATGTACACACTTTATCTGATTCAAAATCCTGCTAAAAGAGGTTTTGCCAAAAAAAAAAAAAAAAAAAAAAAAAAAAAAAAAAAAAAAAAAAAAAAAAAGAAAAGAAAAAGAAAAAAGCTACGCACTCAGGGAATTGATACAGTGGATTAAACCAGGGGCATCTGTTATATAATGCAGAGGGGCTGTGGATGTGCCACATTCCAGGGAACGAGACTTTTAAAATAAATATTACTATTAATTACTGCCTCTTTGCTTCCAAAGCTTCTAATTATGAATGAATAACACCCAAAGCAGATCCCACATGATGTTGTGCCCACAGTTGTGACACAGTCAGGACCATCATAGGTGGCTAAATGAAGTAAAGAAAGCAGGCAATGTGCCACAGAAGAGAGGCACTGCTGTATTTTTGACTCGTGTTTGCCCCAGATTTGCACTACCTAGTTCTGTGTCAATCTAAGAAGATAGTTTCTTTGTTCTCTGATTAATATTTAGCTCAGATTTGTAGAAAAAAAGGAAATATCAGCTATTTTGTTGAATATATATAATGTTGAGTTAAATATTCATGAATACTGCAAGGAGGAGAAACACCGATCAAGCCAAATACAGTGTGCAACAGGGAACATGAACTAAGATTGCTCCATTACTGTGAGTGCTTTGTCTATGAACAAAGACTTTGGGTAGTCTTTGTTCATAGCTTAAGAATTGAAATGATGGATTTTAAAGTTAGTTTTCAGCTGCTATCATAATATATAAGTAAGAAAGTTAGATTAAAAAAACAGGTAATAATTGAATGTAAGATTCAGTATTTTAAACTTAATTTAATTTAAACTTTAGTATGTCTTTTCTAGACCTTTGATCTGTCACATTTTAAAATATTTTCAATTTTTAGGGAACTGTGTACAGATTTTTGCAAGTGGCTCCTAACCACTTAAATTTTCTGACTTCTAAAATGTGTCTTCTAAAGGATTTATAGAGCCTGAAAATTTTACATTATGAAATTGCTTGTAACACATAAGAAATTTCTATAATTATTTTGTCTGTTTGTAATTCCTCTGACACTCTGGGACTTCCACTTTCCATTGAAGAAGTATTAAAAGCCACAAGTTTATGTAGTTCTCTGTGTCTGATAGATTATAATTCTGTTTTTCCCCACTGCTGTAGACATCAAAAATGATCAGAGAGGCAAAAGACAACAAATGGTAAAATTTTCACACTCTTTTTCATCACAGGTCTCTTACTCTCTTCCAGTTAGTGCAATTCATGCTCAAGTATTACTAGTCACACTGCCATAGTTACTAGGCACACAAACCATTGTCAGGATTTCTGATGAGGTAAATATCATCTTATACTCCTGCTAGTTATTTTTTCATCAGGACAAGTGAGTTGGAGCTGACAACACCATAACCACTCATTTCCATAGAGGGGAAGGTTATAGCAAAGAATAGAATATTGGACAGCACTAATGCCCTGTTACCTAATGCTTAGAACTTTTTCTGGTAAAACACTGAAGCCTGACTACCTTGTGGTGATGAGCAACAGAACCTGCCCACAGAGGAGAGGAGAGGACAGGGAGGAGTGTGACTCAGCTCCCTACAGCAAGTCTCACATTCCTAGGAAATACAGGCTTTTCCTGTGAAGCCTGTGAGTTTTGAAGGCACAAGCACAAGAAATTAAACGTGCGGCAACAACTGTATTACTATCATCAGTCTTCAGTAGACAAATGATCAAGTAATCACTGTTAAGAAATGAGCTGGTAGCTTCAAGGAATCTCATTCTACCCATTATCATTTAGGCACCAGTCTGTTTCTAGTTCTACCAGCTTCTCCAACAAAAAAGATTAATGTTATTGCAAGTATAGGATGTAATTCCACAGTGAGAGCAGTTTATATGGGAAGCAGTTGAATTTTCACTCATATAAACTACTATTATATACAAGCAATTATACTTTTGAAATATTTATTAGCCAATAATTGAGTCCTTCACCCCACAGTCAGATCCTATAAGAACTGCTTCAAGAAGATGAACAGATAAAACATTGCAATTTTAGGGCTGTCAGACATAAGGAAAAATTTTACTGGATTTTACTGGACAATTATAGCTCAGATTACATCCCACAAAAAACCTTTCACCCCAGCAGCAGTTACCAAGAATTGGAGTGAATTTATAACATTATTTAAAGCTGACTGGATAATCTGGTTGTGGTTTTGTTGTTTTGTTGTTGTTGCTATTTTTGCTGTTGTTTTGGTTTGATTTGTTTTTTCTTTCCTGTCTTGACACCTGTACACAAGTGAAATATTTTTTAATACAAACATATCCAGTTGGTCTATAAGTGGAACTGTCCATAGTGAGGTAAGTTTTGTGTCTTGCATTCACGTGAGGCCTATGCAATGCTACTGAACACAACCAGGAGAACCTAGAAAAATACCTTTGTTCTGCCTTCCCTGGATGGGATCTAGCAGCTATTGTCAGTGGCACAGAGCATCAGACAAGGCAAAGAGAGACTTTTGAGTTACGTGGTCTCTTGGTTGCTATGGAATTGATGACAAATGTGATTGCATTGATAGTGTGGAAAATTTAGAGAGAAATGTAACAAGATAAGCACAGAGCAGGCTGGGTTTGGAAACCACAGGTAACCAGAGATGTGCATAGGGTAACTGAAAAATGCATACATGTGTTTGCACTTCATGAGCCCTGACTATAGAATTTTATTCACAAAAAGAAAGCTTGAAAGACGATGGTCTCCTCCAACCCTAAAGATACTTAGGCACCCTTAGTTATATATATATATATATATATGTGTATATATATAGCTACTCCAGAATGTTTAACAAATATTTATTCTATTATGATATTCTCTTGTATTCGATGTTCAGTTCTGTAGTCATTCACCCTATAGAACAACCATGTTCTGGGAGAGAGCCTATTAGAAACATGATAAAATCACATCAGCCAAACACTGAGAACACAGGAGGATATGGTCTGGAGAGATACACCCCTAATTTGGTTTTTAAAATACCTTAATGTTTCTGTTTTCCCATATTCTTGGGAAAATGTTCTTGCCCTCAGTGAATAGACGGCCTGACTTGTGTTTCCTTTAGGAATAGTTTTGAATTAAAACATAGTTTCAAAATAAGAATGCCCAAGTTTTGCTTTGGGATTATTTTCTCCATATGTATTCAGCAGCAAGTATGAACCTTTTAGCAAATCTCACAATATCCATCTATGATTCCTCCTTCACACCTGTGCTTTTCCTTGCAGCAAGATTCAATGTATTATAAAGTGTATTATTCAATGTATTATTCAATGTGTTATTCAATGTATTGGAAAGTGCCAAGCCATGCTAACAGAATGAGAAGAGAAAAAGAGGATGCTACATGTAAAACATGCATCAAGGTGTGCTGCTGAAGCTCAAAACATTTCTAATAGTGAAACAAATGTGGACGTTACCAGGACAATATTCAATAACAAAGTGAAAACTCAGACCAAGATTTTATATTACTTGCAGTAAGACTTTTTAATTATGGTTTGGGAGATTATGACTTTTGCTGGAATTCATTTTGGTTTCTTTATTTATATAACCTGTGCACATTAGCTCATCAATAGTTTATTTAAAAGAATTCTTTAATGAGAGTAAGGCATTCTTTTCAGAGGTAGACCTCTTAACTGAATAGTAGAATTAGGTTCACAAGTCTCTTTGTTGACCTAGGTCCATTTCTAAGACATCGGTCGTATTTCAAAATCCTTTTCTAAGACATCATTCATACTTCAAAATCCTTTTCAAAAACCACGAGGACCGTTGGCATGAAAGCCACTTACAGAGATACCACTGAGCTTCTGATAGGTGATTGTGGAATGGCTGTATTTAAATAAAACATAGACAGCAGATCCCAAGCCTGTAACAGGGTACTTTGCCTGACATCTTTTGGTAATCTAGTGCTGATGGAAGCAGCCAGCCAGTTTTCCCGGGTGCAGTGGTTTTTCCTGGCTAAGGAACTTGGGTTGTCATGGCTGCATTCCCGCTGGAGCCTAAGACCACTTAACTCTTTATGACCACAGAGAGATGCCACCAGAGTCACAGACCTTTCCTGCTGTCATTTTTTATGTCTGGGTGGGCCTGATACGGTCAGTCCTTTTTACCAACACAAAGCTATTTCTGTGCACTTCAGCCTGCCAGCTCTGAAATCAAGATAATAGCTATGTCATCATCCACACAGATGCTGTACGTGTAATTGCACTGTAGATTATAAAGTGCTGTACTAATGGATACCACAGAGTACCAAAGATGACATAATAATATCTGCTCTAACCAGCTTATCTACTTTTCAAATACTGTTATGATGTGACCCTGCTCCTTTTGAAAGCAACATGAGGTTTTGCACAGGTATGAAAGAGTTGAGACCTCTTCACATGGAACAAATGCTCACTGAAGTGATTGTTTCAGTGACTTCATGCCAGATCAAGAAAAACAGTGCAGTCTTTTTTGATCATATTACACGTCTTTGTTCTGGTCAAGATGCAACACAGTGATTAGAAAGAAATAGTCTCCACAAAAGGTCGTGATTCTTTTACTACAATGAAGTTAATTTATCCAATTTAGCTTTCCTCACATGTCTTCAGGAGATTCACTATGCATACTTTGATAAATGCATTCAAGGGAAACACCTTACAGCCTTGTATTGCTTTATATTTTTCCACTTAGTCTATAACTTCATCTGATATGTATCAATAACCTGATACTACTACCAAGTGCTTGTGTGAAATCCCAGAGTGTGGGCTTCTGTAGCAGAGCATCTCAACCCCCAAATCTGTTGTTTGCTAGCCAGTCAGATAACTCAAACAGGACAAGCTGTCTTGTATTTCAGGGGGTATAATCTTGAAAAGTGATTTTGGTGCCATGGTCACTGGTCTAGCATCTCCCAACTGCCAATAAAAATCTTAGAGAACTGACAAGACAGACTGCATTTCTGACTGACAGCCACTCACTTTACAACTACAAAAGCCACAAAAACCCTTCACAAAGTAGAAATCTTGTATACATTTTCCTGGAAAAGTGTGAAGTTTCTCCTGTTAATAGGAGTAACCACCTTCTTTGTGGTTACTCCCCAGGGGTTAAGTGAAGGTATTTGTTGCATTATCATCACTTCAGTGGTAAGTTGCATTTGACTCCTAATCAATACTCTTTCTTTTGCTAGCTTTAATATAGGTAGCTTGATATAGTGCACTGTTTCATGCTTTAATCCACTATTTTAACTGTTATTATACAGCTATAGCTATATATACTATATACTATATATATAGCTATAGCTATATACTATATAGCTATAGCTATACTATATAACAACTAATTCTGATTAAGATTTTCCATCTGTTATCTTTTCTCAGTTTAATAAATAATTTATTTTTATACAAATATATCTGATTTGCCGTCATTAGAACTTGCCAGACAAAGTTATTCCTTAAATTTAAACTGTTGCCAAAATCTGAGGCTAAGGAAGGACTGATCTTCATTGAGACCCCTTTCTTGAAGGAGTTTAAATACACAGTGGAGTTCTTTCTTCCCATCAGAGTCAGAAGACAGAAGAAGCAGGGCTTCTTTAATAAACTTTGCTTGTAGTTCCCACTCTCCCAACAACAGCTGCTACTCTCAGTTGCTTAGCACTGAGGTCAAGGAAAGACAAACATCAAGTGTTGTTCTATGCTTTTAATTTCTGAATGTGAAGTGATCAGGTAAAGGAGGAATTCTGTATGGTGACATCAAATATGAAGACTTTGGTGGTGTCTGTTGTTACAAGAGAAGTAAGGAGATTCCTGAACTGAGGCAGGCCCACAGAATGCCAGGGTGGACTATCCCAAGGTGAGAGTATCAGCTGAAGCTCATTGCAGGTGAGTCACACAAGACATTGTGGTCCTGCCCCAGCGCAGCCCTTGACTGCACAACTGAAATCATTCATTGATCCCCAGGTCAATGCATCAGTGCACAGGATCTCTTCTTGTTTTGATTTCCTGAGCCCCTAACCTGTCTCTGTGACCCACTGAGGCTCGAAGCAAAACTCTGTTCTCATCTTACATTTCCCTCTAGTGCTAGCCCCCTACTCTTGCTTCCAGGTACACAGGGCTTTGTATGCAGGGTGTGCAGCTGTTCTTCCTCCTTGCAGGACCTTTGATGAACCCAGATGCTCAAGCAGAGGGGAGCATTACCACATATGCACAGAGGCGAGGGAAGGCAGTGACAGGTCCGGGTCCAGGTCCAGGTGCAGTTATGTCACACAGGGCCTGTCCCAACCCTTCCCTTCTGGAGTTTAACAGCATGCTCAGCTTCTTGTAAATGAAAGGTCTTTGGGAAGAACTTCACTCACATTTCCAGGGTTTTCTGGTTCAATTTTACACCACATAAAGCTGGCTTAATTGGACAGATGACTAAAGTGATATCTCATGGCTCTAACATGGGTCTTATACTTGGTCTACTACTACAGGCTAGTGACTGGACATTGGAAGAGAAACCATAGTCTTGCATCTTCTCTGCTTTCTTTGCTCTGCATGTTGTTACTTGTGCAATGATAACTGTATAGAGAAACTCTAAAGTGCCAGTCTGGATTTTACATATCTGAATGTTCCACAGGTTACAAAAATAATTCTAGTGTTGTCATGGTTTAGGCAAGGTATTCTCCAATTTAGAAACCATGCTGCCACTTCCCCTCCCCTGCTTCAATTAGAGGCACAAAAGGTGAAGTTTGAGGTAAGAACAACTTACTGGAAATAAAGAAGAAAATAAACACTAACAGCAACAAAATTACAAGAAAAGCTGGAAAAAGGAGAAGGAGAAGGAGAAGGAGAAGGAGAAGGAGAAGGAGAAGGAGAAGGAGAAGGAGAAGGAGGATAAATTATTTGCAGTGAAAAGACCCTGACAATAAACAATACCAGACTTCCATCCGTTATGTTTTCTTGACCAGAGGGAATCCCTCCTCCTAAGAAGCAAGAGTCCCTTTCCCTTGCCCCTGGCAATGACATAACGTGGTATCAAATAATCTCAGGGTCCTCCTACCCCTTCCTGGCTACTGCAAAAATTAACCCTGCCCTGGCTGGAACCAAGACAAGTGGTTTAGATTTAAGAGGACTTGGTCATGACTCCAGGCAAAATAAAAGACCCAGGCTTCCTATTTCTAAAATGTGTTATGTATGATACTCAGATAGCCCTGATTCCTCAAGCATCTTTTAAATATTCCTCATACCTATTATGAAATAAGAACTGCATTCACCTGGGACGATTGTTTTGGCCTGAGAGTGACCTCTGTACCCCATAGGGTCTCTACCTGGATCTCTCTTACAGAGCTGGGGCACACTAGTCTCCATGTTAAACTATTGGCTAAGGTAAATGGATTTTTAAAGAGCTATTTCTCTGTGAGGCTCAGGTGTTTGTCTTCACTTAGGATTCATACTCACGAACTTGATTCAGGAACAAGGTTTAATCTTCTCATTTAAATTAGAGATAAGGGCTCTTTTCCTATAAAAGAGGGTCAGCACAGAATGAAAAGACAGACTGTTATGTTTTTATTTTCAAGGTCTTACAGCACTTGCATGATGTAGGGGAGGACCCAACTAGATTACTTCTTATTTACAGGTCTTCAAACATACCTCTTCCTTCCTTGGCCACCAAACAAAAAGCTATGCTCAGAGATTTGAACCTGCATCTCTGATTTTTCAGTTCAGTTCTGTGGCCACCAAACTATCAGAACACAAGAAAAAAAGGTACTCCACGGGATCACAGACCAATTTATCTACTATATTACTTTGAAATATATGTAGTTCTTCCTCCCATATATTCTTCAGTCTTTAATTTTTTTTTGCTCAGGAACTTTATGTGCTCAACATGATCTCTATGTATTTAGCAGTCCTTACTGGACTATTTCTTTTTCACAAGCCTGTCTAGTCTTTGAATGCATGTAGCATTTTAGCTGACATCATCAGCTTCTTTTAGACCTCACCATCTTTCAAAAAATTTGTTCTTTTACATAGTTACTGCATGAAAAAAAAAGAATCACCCACTTTCTGTTTATTTTGAATCCAGGATCCTGCTAAATTATTCTGTTACTCCCCTATAGCTTGTTCTGAGTGTGACAGCAAACAACTGATTTCTGCTCACCCTTTCCTTGCACTCACACTTATATAGACCTCTATAATTTCATCCCTCATTTGTCTCTTCCAGACCCAGGAATGTTGGATTACTTGACCATCCTTTACAAGGTAGCCATTCCATACTTTACCATCTTCCCCTCTAATATCCTTTGAAATTGAAGACTAGCAACTCCTACTAAATTACTGTATTTCTTTTTTCCTCTGTGCATTACTCTAGGTGAAATGTCTTATTCCATTTAAAATCCATGTTGCTATTGGTTCTAATGAAATTAGCTTACCTAGCCAGGCTATCCTGAAAATAAGGCTTGTTTCTTATCTGAGTCACTTACAGATAAACTCTAAAGTAATGTTTTTCATTGAGGAACTCTAATTTACTCCCATTTTATTGTGACTACTTGTGCCCTGAATTTCTGTTTTAAGAACTGAAATGCAAGCATACTTGGTGCCTCTCACTGCATCGGTTATACTTTAATACAACTGGACAAAAGATCCCTTTTACAAAACTTATCCTACAATGATGTGGGTTGGAAGGGACCTTAAAGATCATTTAGTTACAACCCTCCTGCCATGGGCAGGGTCACCTTCCCTTTAGACCAGGTTCCTCAGAGCCACACCTAGCCCAGCCTTGAACACATATTCTTTAGCAAAAAAAAACAACAACCAAAAACCAAAACAAAACAAAACAACCCCCCCCCCAAAAAAAAACCAACAAAAAAACCCCAAAACAAACAAAAAACCCCCCACACACACAAAAAACCAAAGCAACCAAAAAACCACCAACACAAAAAATCCAGAAAAAGAGAAAATAAACTCATCACATTTTATCACTTTACTTTTTAATTAAGACTTACCAAAACTACTTAATTTCCTTTTACAAGAAAAAAAGAAATAGTGAGGCTGGTGACAGAAACATATTTCCAGAGCAACTTATGAGAACAAAAAAGTGCACCTTTCTGAAGTGACACGGATTCTTTCATCATTGGAGGAGTTGAATCTGTCATCCTTTTCTCTGAAATACTCTTCTATGCACTGCTCTTCAAAATCATGGACCTTTTTCAATTCATCCTCAGTAATGAAAAGTTCTGTGGAAAAAAATTGAGAAATAAAAATTTGGCAAATATTAACATGCAAACTAACTACAAACTTATTTGTGAAACTCATGGACTTAATTTTCATAAGCAAGTATGTGGCATTTTGATATGAAATGAGATAGATGCTGTTAATTACTAAATTAGTGGTTTTAGTTATATATGGTTCTGTAGACAGAAGCACTTAACCAGGTAAATGCTGAGCAAACGTGAATATGTTTTGATTACATGAGATCTAAACACAGCTGCTGGTCAGGTCCTGGACAGATGGTGAAAGCCAAAGCCCACCCGTAACCCAGCAGACATATAATGAGATTAGCAGACTCTTAGGAAAGAGTCTGAGCATACAGGGGTCTGTCTGACGTGGCAAGCAGTGACATCTGCAGGCAGCAGTGTGATGGGAGCGGGAGGAGAGCCGGCTGGTAGCATCTCCAGTGCCACACGTGACTCCTGCTCCCTCCTCACAGAAAAGTGGGCTGTGGCATGGGCTAATGCTGGGAAGAGATACACATCCCTCAGCTCCCTGCCTCTGGCATGTACATTGGCCAAGGTGGAGATATTCTGCCTTGAAGAGTTAGATAGAGAACAGAAAAGTGTTATCAAAACAATCTGACAGGTTTTCCATCATGGTTATGGGACTTCATTTAAAGCCTGTTGAGGAGCTACTCCTCCAGTCTGAGTCAGAGTCAAGGAGAGACTATGTAAACAAAATTGCCTTTTACCATCTCTAAGCTTATCTAGGCAAAAAGCGTGCTCAGGGGAGGCATGAGCTGTTTGCTCCGTATTTTCAAAAATAAAGCTGGAACTGTGATGGGGTGAGAAGAATTCCAGCAATAACTGACCTCAAGTAACAGCAAAACAAACCTCTTTGCTCTGAAGGAGCAAACAGGCAACAACCTCAAATAGTTCCAGAAAAACACAGCCTCCTTGACATTGCAAAGAGAATGAAGGGTTGGCCAAATCAGGCAAAACTAACTTGTTCAGGTAACGTTTTTGTAGGTGAGAGTTGTTAGTTTGCTGGGAAGGTTATCAAGGTGCTGGGCTTTGACTTCATGCATGTCAAACACTACACATTATGAAAGGCATTGGAAAGTCCCCTTTGTGCATTATCTGAGTCTTACTCAATCCATAGTCTCTCTCATCAGGGTCACTTTCATGCTTCCTCCATCTGCAGCAGAGGTGTTGAAATATCATCGTCATGTGGCTGAAAATGATCAGAGGTGGTGGGAGAACAGGTCTTTCGTGGAATGTCATGATGAGCTGGTACCTTTGAAACTTCCAAACTTGGTTCGATATAGATTTGACTTCAAAAAACGTGTTGCTAGAAGGCAAGAAGAGGAAAATAACATCAGACTGGAAATGGTTTTGGGGGTGCTTTGCCCAAGATGATGTGACAGCATCATAACTAGATACATTTCAGTAACACTGGCAAATCTTTCCTTGTCATAAGAACAGGAAGCAGAACAAAAGAGGAGGGTTTTTTTTATCAGAGGCAAAGCATGCTGATAATCAGCCTTTTTGAAGTACCTTACGGCTGTAAAGGTCTGTGCTGTACAACCCCCAAGTCTTACAACATCCCATTGAGATAGGGAAGTATTTTTTACTCTTGTTTTCCCTATTGGGAATTAATGATGCCATAACTAAGCCTTATTTGGCTTCTTTGCCCTGGTTCCCATTAGGTGTCTGTCCTTGGAAATGAGCACAATGTGAAAGACTTGGCATTTCCTTAGTTTCCTGGAGACAAGCCTCTTTCCCTCTCCCCCTTACATCCTTGGAAAATGTCTCTCAGCCAAAGTCAAAGCTCAGCAGTCTTTGTAGGCTGTGAACAATATATATCTTCCCCAAGCCTATACTTTGCAATGTGTCACTCACTTGAAAACTGCAATGAGAAGATTCACCAAAAGGATGTTTGCTACCAAGAGGTAGCAGGCCATGATGGCAGGAACAATCCATGCTCCTGTCTTGCAGGGAGGTAGCTGGATAATTTTGCCGTCTTCTCTGGTTTCATTTTGACCACAAGGTGCTGGGAACAAAATTTAGAAACAAACAAACAAACAAAAAAACCAAAATGGGAATGAATCTTATCTTTTCAGTAGTTTTTGCAGAAATATTGAAATATTTATAATGGCCTGCCTGCCAAGGCAACATCTTCCAAATAACAATGGCATTGACATCCTCCTCTCAGAAGTTTATGCTTGGTATCACAGATTTTAGAGGCTGCATTGTGTGTTATGTACCATGGGTTATCAAGATATTTCCCTCAGGACACATGCCTGGTGCAAGTAAGCTGCCTGTTTGCGTATATAATACAAAATAACATGGTAGTCTGGTGGCAATTAGTGGCTGTGAAAATGAAATTATTGAATTGTTTAATCCTACAAAAAAGCTTGCATATTATTCCTTTAAAAGTGAAAACGTTGTCTTTTTTTATTGATAGAGAAGGATGTGATAAATAAGGAAAAGGAAGTCTATGGACGTAAATGAAAGAGTAGACATTTATTGTGAGCACTGCACTGTCTCAAGCCCCACTAGGACATACTCATAATGACTTTCTGCTATTAAGGACTCTTGACTGCATGCCTAGAAACAGTGGGGAAGATTATCGAGTCTTTACTGAACCAGGTACAGGGACATGTATGCAGCAGAGATGCCACCTGTTTCTTCCACAAATACATTGGAATCAAAATGTTCTCGGTATTAATGTTGTAGAACTGAAACAAGGGGAGAGAAAACATGTTGAAATAGTTTTCCCTGCTTGTGTTTTAATATGCCCTCATGTGCAGTGGTGAATAATCTTCATGTGCAAGCATGGGTTCAGTTTATGTCTCTGTACCTTCAGTCCTGGTGGTTCTATGTATCTTCACAATCAGCTCTTCAAGAAAATAATGGAAGCAGGAGCTTACATAGATCAGCTGCTTACATACATCCTTACATAGCCATCTTAATGAATTTTGCACAGCACTACAGCTAGCTTCCCCTCATCTCCATCAAAATGAAGTTTAAGTGAAGAACTTCCAAAGTGCTCAGCACTGGCTCAGTTCCTAGTGATATCAGTGGGGGTTTTGTACTGACTTCATGGAAAATGAGGTTTGATGATGCCATATGTAGAATTTCATTGTATGGCAACAAATCCACATTTCCAGTAACAACCATTGCATCTTTTCAAAAATGTTCCTCTGAACTTGGTTCACTGAGCTTGACATTCACTTGTGGATGCCTGTACTGGCCATCATATTGCATTATGTGTGATTTTGGTACGTTGTTTTGAGCACTACACGTAGATACTAGCCTATTACACACAGAACTATAGTAGCTATATGCGACACAAGACTACATGACCTCTCCAAAAATATTCAACTCACTGAAAAAGAAATCCCCGAGTCAAATACAAGCAAGACTGCTTTTTACTATCAGGTCCATTGTGTTTGGTCACATGGTGTTACCAGTCCTTCCTGTTTGCAAAACCACATTTTATTACTGGAGCAGGCTGAGACTATCGAATTCTTCATTTCTCAGTAAATATCACTTTGCTCATCATTTTAGCACAGGGCTATTTCCACACTGCTCCAAGCAGTGGTTTCATTTAGACATTCAAAATACCATCAGTGAGGTGCTGGGGGCGCAGGGCTCTCTGCTCTTGGCCTTCACCCAGAAGAAACTGCACCATTCAACACCTCTTGCTATCAGCACTCAATGTGAAACTTACATCTCTCCTTGTGTGGAAACATTAACTTGCTCATATATTGAGTCAGATGTACAAAGTCCAATACAACAAAGTACCAAAACCCATCATGATTTCAGCAGTGATGGAACAATCACAGTATCTGAAAGCTGTTGTCCTTTTTTGTGCTGAAAACAGAAGAAATAATATCTTACCAAGTAATGAGAAAAATTTTGAAAAGCATTTTTCAAACCTTAGGTAAATGAGACCAAAAACTCGGCTCCAACTCTGGTTCCAAATATACTATACCATTTGTCCTGTAAAACCATAGAATTTAATCTAGAAAAAAAACCCAAAACCCAGTTAAGAAGACAAGAAGTATTTCTCCAGGTCTCCTTGCTCACAAGTTGGTAATCTCTGTTGGTTTATGCCACACAGTGATAGCCAAATTAGATTTTCTATGTAGACACGTTCCCACAGTCTGTTCTATATACCCATTGTGGTTCAGTTTGTCCTGAAGCTTGGCTTGGCTTTTTCTCTTTTGCATGTTTTGTTGTGGGTGCAGTTTTAAAATAACACAGGAATATTAATTTCTTGCCTTACTAATGGAGAGCTAAGCCACCACTTAATTTTCACATCTTCAGCTGCAGGAGAAAACGTGTGACGTGTGTCCAAAAATGCAGCAGTCTGTGTTCCATGGCATGTCATTGAACATCATTCATGTTTAAACTATGACATTTATTTTAAAAGGTTCCCCCCCCCCCCCACTATTAATTAAAGGTGTGCACTCTGCCTCACCCCTGAGGAATCTGTGCCATCCTTCATGTGTAACATCATTAAATTTTTAAAATTATTTTTGGAGAAATGAAGTAATTTTTGTAATATGTGCATTAATATATTGCAATATATTTCAAAGCACAATATTAACATGTATGCAAACTTGACTCATATGTTTTACATTATAGCCTTGCTCTAACACAAACCACAGAATACTTAATTCTAGTGAAATTCTTTACTGAAGAAACAAATTCTGGTAGCATAACGATATGCCAATCTCAGGTAACTGAGAAAGCCAACAGCTCTGATACTTACAGGTCATTGGATAAAGTTCAGATACTATGTCCTGAATTTAGGCTTTAGAAAACAGTAAATGGTTGGAGTTTTAATTTCAATTATATGAATTAACTTCACAAAGTTTTCAAACATTGCATCTTGACGCCTGTAGATGTACATACTTTTTGCATTCTTTGTTTCCTTTTTCACAATCTATCTCCATGCTTACTTTTCCTTCCTGACTCCTGTTTACAGTTTCCTGCTGGGCCTTACCTGCTACATACCTAACCCTTCCTCCTTCCTGTCCAGGAAACAGTTGCAAAAAAACCTGAAAGTAATTCAAGCTGCTGTGGGTTTCAGGCCTAACGTGGAGGCAGAGCTCCGGAAGAATTAGTTTCCCTGCTGTAATTACTGTCATGACAAGGGCACTGCTCACTTTTACTGTATGTTGGGTGGAGGGCTTGGGAAAGGATGCTGGTGAGTTTCTGCATCATGACTCTTCCCCCAACTGCACCCTTCCAAAGCAGGTGTGGGAAATTGAACAGATCTGTCACTGAACAGCTTTTTGCCTTTGATGAAAACTTCTAATTTGTTTGAAATCACAATAAACTGAGGGATGCTTTCCTGTGTTCACAATTCTAAATAAAGTGGAAACAAGTAAGTGCAACCAAATAACAAAAGCCAATTAAAAAAAAAATCAAGTCTGGTTATTTTTAATGCACTTTCATCATCCTATTTATAAGTACGTAGGCATCTTCCAATTTTGACCCACAATGAACGCAAAGGATGTGAAAGTGTTTTATAGTTTCTGAACGAAATGTCTAAGCAGCCTAACCAGCTTACCAGGCTGGTAAATATTCAAACCTGCCAGCCCCTATCCAAAAAAAAATTAAGTGGCCTTCCTAAAGTTGTTCTCTTCTTCACTGATGGAGAAAACACTAAAACCTGAGAACACTGAATTTCACAGAATTAGTCTGTTCATCAGTAGAAATATCCATGGAGTTGAACAGTGTCTCTTACTTAAAGAAAGTTTCTTTAACTACAGCATCCTGACCTTCCATGTTGCTTCTTGACTCAGGCCACATTAAACGTGACTTTGAAGGATCTCCTCAATCTGCTGGTATTTTAATAATAATTTATAGTAAATCCCTGTAATTTTCTTCTTCACTCTAGTGCTTTCTTCCTCCTCCTACTCTCCTTCTTCCCCCATTAAAAATAGCCAAATAGAACCTGAATTACAACATCAGGAGATCTAGATATGGGAATATTGCTGCAATCCAGCCCAGAGTGGCTTTCAAAATTGATTGTAGTCTGCACAAAAATCTTATCTACTACCTTTGTCTAACAACATTAAAAGCATTGCCACATGACTTATTCTGTTTTGTACAGAGCTGTTCTGTTTGTTCTAATTCCAGAATGGTCCATGCAAAGGACAGGCCAAGTAGGAAGCTCCTATTGAGTCATGAAAAGCATGCAGCCTATAAGGTCATAAAGAGTTTAGTACATATTTTTCATTTGTACTAAGAAATTTTCAAGAATTATAAAATTTAAACAGATCTAAGAGATTAAGAAATTTAAAGAATTTTTAAAAAGTTTTTTGTAGTAATTACAGTTTCCTCTGAAGATCATCGAATAGTTAAAACCTGTATATAAGGGTCTCTTATCTTCTAAAATGATTGCATTCTGTTTACATGATATTCCTCTAATACAATTGAAAGAGAAAGAGGTCTGATCTTTTCCTCTTAAACTAGGTAGGTTCTTCCAAAACAGAAACAGACACAAGAAACAAATACAATTCAGGATGATCTTCAGATTCCATATGGCACATGAAGTATTGTCAGCTGGTAAGAAAATCCAGATGGAAATCCAACCTGTGAGACACCAGGAAAATCTGAAAAACTTCCCAGAAGCCATGTCGATTAACAGCAGGTTCATTTGCTTAGCCTTCTGAATACAGGAAAATATGAGCTCTGATGTTCATTTTCTACAGATGACTGCCATTTCCCAAGCTGGCATTTGTTTCCTCTACCTACATGTTTTTTACCAACAAACTCATATTTCCACTTCAGTATTTCTTATATACTTCTGTGTCCATAGTATTCTGGAGGGGCGAATAGTTTTGTAAGGTGAAAACAAAGTTCTTCACAGGTGAGAACTGTCTTATGAATGTTCCTGGCTAAAACTGCCAGCACAAGTGCCAATGTGTGGTGAACTGAGGGAGAGATTTTACAGTGTTTGTAGGAAATCCACTTCTAGACGGGCATTCACTGAAGCAGTTACATGGCTGGCTGCTGCCCCATGGATCCCGTTGGGCAGCGCAAGGCACAGACGGATTAGGAAAGACAGCCTCAAAGTGAGACAGTTGCACGTGCCATCACCAGCTCCCTGATTCAGATTCTCCTTCTTCCCCCAGCTATCAGTGGATAATAATATATCTTTACTCAACTACATAATTGATATCAGTCTAATTTTTTTCAATTTCTCAAGCTCTTATTATTATTCCTCTCCTGAAGTATATTAATTTTTCATTTCCCGACCTTTAAATAATTTATAAATTTGATTAGCTTACTGCCTGCTTTAAATTCTAAGGTCTAAGCCTTTATCTGAATCCCAATAGTTGGTAATTGGGGTTTTCTAGGCCGAAGTCAAAACTCAATAGCTCAGGGTGGTTTCAGTCATTATTGATGTTTCACTTGGACTGGTTGGACTTTTCCATGAAGTAGCTTGACTATTATAGCATACTATAGTAACTTCACTATTCCTTGATCTTTATATAATTCCAAAGACTGTTTCATGTAATTTCTAAAACTCCCCGAGTAGATAATGTGGCATGTGTTACCTTCTGTCTGTGCCAGATCAGCTACATAGAATGAGCTGAACATCTAGATACACTTGCAGGAAAAATATGGTCTAATTAATTATAATTGCACCTCCTTTGTTTAGAGATCATACTCTGCTAATTTCCCATTCAATGACCTAGAGGAATACCATTATGATTGCACTGTGATAGTAAAGTCTGTCTTTTCTAGTTCCCCACTCCCCAAGCCACATGGAGCTGGGCTGTGGACTTAATGGGTAGCTGGGACTGAAAGAGCACCAGGAACCCAGGATGACCCCGTTGCTAGCAGCGGTCATTCTTGCATGTGTTACTGTCTGTGGTTCCTCCCTCAGCATGTTTTAGGTATATTCAGTAATTCTCACTTCTCACACTCTCTTCATCCAAGAATAACTGAAGCTGACCAGTCTAGTTCTACATCTTTTTGTATGGAACACCTGTTTAATATGACAAGTCTTGTAGGTCATATTAAGATGAACTGTCAGACCTCTCAGTCTGAGAGGAAGCACTTAGAGTGGTTTTGCTGGTTTTGTTGACTTAACCTGAAAATTTGAACACTGAGCTAAGAGATTTACTCTCCTTCTGCCCAACTTTACAACTGATTCTTAGTCAGAAATTTGTAGGTTTGTAGCAGTTACAGACATCACTGATAATAAACAGCACCACTGAAAAATGTGTTCATAATCCCAGAAGTGAGGATGTAATCTGTCCTCACTTTTGAGTTGAAGATGAGATCACATAACAACAGGACACTAACACATACTCCAGCTTGCAATATTTTTCCTTAAAAAATGATATGAATACAGAAACTATGGGTAAAAAATGTAAATATGCACTGTTGTAGAACAAGGCATTTAGCAGTGTGTTGAAATAAAAACCAGAGTAGACCCACTGGATGAAGAGGCTGCCAGCTGATGAGATGGATCCAGACATTATCTGGTCAGCCTTAATGGCATGCTTCACAAATAAAATAAAAATAATTAATTAAATAGAAAAAACCAATTTTTCTTAAGAAAAGTAAATTAGAGATGTTAACGTAGCCTACTTTTTTGTACATTTCTTAGACCACCAGAATTGATTCCCAGGACAGTGGCTCAAATAAACATGCTATTTCATGTGTTATTCAGCACTTTTACTGAAACCCAAGCTCGCTAATAATGTTGCAATATTAAACACCAAAATATAAACAAAAGCACAAAGCAACTCCTTTTTTTTTCCTTAAAATAATACTGATTATAAAAAAAAAGTGCTCTAAACCATGAAGTTAAATTGCATTTTAGATGTAGCATAACAATTTTAGAACATGCTTATCGTATTTGAGAAAGTACAAACACTGTACCACTTTTAACATGAGTACAGTGGCTGATTTAGCTTAGAACAGTGTGGAAAATATAAACAACAGCAAATGTTTAAACAGTGAAAAAATGTGAGCATACTAGTAAAACCTTCTGGGTATCCATTGGGTCATTTTGATTGTGCAACAACATCACCGACTATTGCTTGTGCTGCCAGTCTATTCCACAGATAACATTTTTGAGACAACTGAGTATCAGACAGACAGGACATACTGTACATAAACTGTGCTGGAAGAGTGGCAGATTCTAATTCCCTGCATCATCTGCCTCTCAGGAAGGAGGAAGTAGGTGCTGCTTTTCATTTTGACATCATCACTTTTGCTGCAACTGCAAGTTCCCTTGATACAGGCAGAAAAACAATATGTCTATTTTTAAACCTGGAGTTTAGGCCACCAGGAATTTTGCTTCCCCTAAGCTTCAGAAATAATCACTCTGCATCTTTTTGCATTATTTAAATATTGTGCATCTAAATATCACAAATCCTCATGCAAGGATGTGCAGCCTGGCACAATTTTCTTACTTAAACACCCTTCAGTTTCTTACATTTATGGGTTCTGTAAACTTTAATCAGCCCTTCATTAAAAGAAACCAACAAGAACACTTTATTCAGCCAATTGCCAAGTTTGTTGCACTAATGGTAGTTACTACTAGTAACTAGTAACTACTAATGGTACTTAGTACAATGTCAATAAATGGCCACTTGTAGAGGGACAGACATTAATCTCCTTGTAGAAGCAAGTATTCTTTTAATGGTACAAACCTTTATCCCTCTAAAATATGATTTTAGAGCAAGACAAAGTTTTATATCCCCAACTACTACACCTTTGGAATGAATGAATTTTTTAAAATAAAAGAAAAGGGAAAAGGATTAAAATGAGGGAATTGGGTAAAAAGTGAAATATAGTGAGAAATTTTGTGATTATAGATATTTGCTTACTTCCTTGCATGTCTTGCTGCCTCTGTGAAAACCAAGTAGGGAAGCAAAGATAAAAAGGAGGTTTTATCTGTATCCAGAATAATGATTCTGTGCTAGCCAGGAAGGAGAAGTTAACAGGAAACTGCTAAAATACCTGCCATGGGATACATATATTGACACTGTATTCAACTGGGAGCATTATTTATGATATAGATACATTCACTACTTTTAATCAACCCAGGAAAAATAATTTATTTTTTTCATTCAAACTTTGTCAATGCTGAACAAACAGCAAATAAATTTTGAAAATAATGTCCTTTCCTAAGATGGTACATAGAAAAAAATATCCTAAGCAGAGCTTTAATGGAAGCGATCTGCCACTGGAAAAAGTACTGACTTCCAAATGCTGCCAAGACTTACATGTAGTTAAGCAGGAATGATGCACATCAGTTATGTGACAGTAGTTGTAAAAGATGACATTGTTTGTAATTCTTAGTTTGGTCATCTACTGCATCATTTCTCATGACCAGCTCTGTCTTTTGGTGGTAATGCAATGAGTGGGACCACAAGATTTAATCTAAACAGAAACCCAGCATTTTCCTGATCACCTATCTGATGAATCCTAAGGAGATAATACATTTAGTACTGGCTCTTTCCTTTTTGCATTGGTGTGAGCACAGTCTTGCCTTCTAAAAATAAATGCAGCGATATTCTAAAAATGGATCTAATTATTAGATCTGAAGAATTGCATCACAAGGTTTAGCTTAAATGTGGTACTGCAAAGGCAACACAGAAAAGAAAACTCATCGGATTAGATCCCCATGAAATACAGGAGCTGAAAGGTCTAACCCCTAATTATTAGACACAATGATCAATATGAAGTTAGATAAAAAGTATTTAGGTCTAAAAATAAAACAAGGGATGAGGAAAAAAATAAGTGACCTTTTGTGTCCTAGGTATACCACCAAATTCATGCTGGATGCCTGGAAGGGGATTCTTGTCCCCAGGCTGGTAAAAGGGACACATTTATAACATTCTCTGCATACATGATAATTCAGCATTACAGATTTCCAGTTAAATGATTGCAAAGTGATGCCAGAACCATGTTCTGAAACTGACACCCCAAGACTAGCTGAAAAAATACTTTTGTGTTCATTCTCTGTATTGAAGAAGTTCCTCTATCCAGAGCCATTTATTGAGCAAACACACATAATCTAATAGGACATCATCTGATCAAAGTAGGATACCTGACTTTGGAGTATGAGAATCATAAACTTGCTTACGGTCTATCTGGTCTGCAAACACTTCCCCATAGATCATCCAGTAAGGCATGTAAAAAATGTTTTTCGCCAGCTTCCATGAAGGCTCCTCATTGGGGAAGAGAATTGCCTGTCTTGCCACACCAAAGCTCATCAGAACCACCAACATGATGATGACAAAGTACATCATGTCTATCATCTGAATGTAATGACAGGAAAAAGGAGAGAAAAAGAGAGAGAAAGGACAAGAATTAGAGGAACTTATTTGTCCATATTCCTATTATTATGAGCTGCAAAAAAAGAAAAAGTCTGTGAATCTTATAAACAGAATTTTCAGAAACAAATTTTGAAAAGCCGTTCTCATTTATACATAAAAATTATTTTCCAAAGAAGTGAAGTGGTATTATTGTGTCCTTGGTTTTACCCAGTGTGACTTCCAAGAACAATTCAAATGTTATGAATAGGCTTGAAAATACAAAGTACCATCTGGTCACACCAGTTGCCTCAACAAGAATACATAGGTTCACTGGAATCAGCAGCCTGGTCTGGGCAAGGGTCGTGAGATGATGCTTATAGGTACCAAGTGGCAACTGTACCTAAGCAAAAGGACTGACATGGATAATTTTATTCACTGGTAGTCATTATCTTGGAGCAAAGGGAGCTGCAGCTAACATACGGAGGAACGGGTGGCAGAACAGCCTGTTACTGCAACATAAGGGACACCATGGTGGCAACCAGTGAGAAAGGAAAGCTGTGATACTGGCTGGGCTAAAAATCCGCATGGTGGGGGAGTTTGACAAATGCTGCATTAAAAAAACCCAATCAGATAACAGACAGTGAACTCTGTTCTTCTCCACTGTTGAGGGCCTCATTCACATATGCCCAAGATTAACTAGTGTTTGCAAACAGTGCCCACCCATTCAAAATGTTCCTGAGAAATGTGGGACAGAAATCCTACAAGATGCTGAATAGATCTGAAGTGTAGAAGATGCACTGTTCTAGAAAAGGCCCTCAAGGGAGCAGAACAATGGGCATCAGGCAGGTACAGCAGAGATTACACAAAGTAAATGTGAAAAAAATGGGAGATGTGTGAAGTCCCTGGTAAGATCCGTTTGAAACGTACAGACTTGCCAGGTCTTCATAATTGTTACAATTGAGCTGTTTTTCACAGTTCTGGATATAACTTTTGTCTCTAGCCAAAACTCAAGATAAGAATCCTCTAACCCTTATGAGTTTTATTCCCTCTAGTCTCTATATTTTCTGGCTCAGCTGAATTCAGTCCTCCCTGCAAGAGAGGCATGAAACCAACCTGCACCTCAGCTGGTGGCCTTATGGCTCCACTGGGCACTTGCTGCAGCCCAAGGGCAGGGCTACTCATGGCAGGAGCTACTGGAAGAGGGACCTGCTTGCAGCAGATGGATCTGGTACTGCTGCAGAGGTTCTTTAATTTTAAAGCAGCCTGAGGTCAAAGCAACACTGGGAAAGTATGTGCCAGAGAAAAGAGGGTTATGGGGTACCAAAGAGAAAAAGGTATGCTCGTGTGTAGAGAGAGAGGCTCTAGGAGAAAGGCACCAGCAGAGCAGGGGTCAGATGAGAGAGAAACGGGAATATGGAAAGAAGAAACTAAGGACAAGTGAAAAAAAAGCAGGGGAAAACAAAAGTGTTGAGGTTCATAAAAACAGCAGGAAAGAAAGAAAAAAGACCTTGGGGACATGAAAGAGGAAAAGAAATGCTTTAAATAATTAAAACCCAGTGAAGTCAATCATCAACATTTAACTCAGGGCACTAATCTCTCAAAAAAATATTCCTTTAAGAAGAGAAATTCCAGATCAGTGTACTTCAGAAAGCATCCTGAAATGAGAAAGCTGAATAATGATATTTAGTTCTCACTGCTTTTAGGGAACAAACCAAGAGGTAAAACCTCATTCCTCCTTTCTTGTCTGATCAAACTTTGTGTCAGATGGCAAAATATAACTTGATATGATGTAATGTAATAACTATTTAAAAATGTCATGCAAGCAAATAAACAAAATCAGTATTTTGAGACAATTTAAGACAATGTCTTAAATGTTTCAAGTGTTTTTGATCAGGAGTCACACAGGTGTGACCTCATGTTGCAAGAAATAATATTTTTAGTGCTGTTCCCTACTCAAGATGCACATTAGTTTTCTCCTCTGTCAGTTGGGTATCTTCTAAACTCTCAGTAACTTGGGTGAAATGCAATGAAATATATAGACAAATTTCCACTGACCATTGTATCAGGCCCTTTGGCCTGTGATGTCAAATTACAATTGCTGTTTTAGCAAGGCAATGGCTATTTCAATCATTCTAAAGAAGTCATCAGTTACCTGTTTAAAAAAGTGTTAAGCCACAATTTTTGGGGTACAATTTCATAAAGAAGTTGGCTATATTTCAACATCTGTATTTGCAGAAATGCTAAAAAATGCAGATATTTCCACACATTAAAGGAACTGATATACCTCTGAATCTCTTGACATTCCACAGTCATTTAATTTAATTTCATTCCTGAAATTTCATAAAGGAAATTAGATGTATCACTGTGTAGAAATCAGAAAAGCAGAAGCATATTCTGTTACTGAAATCAGTAGACAATAATAAGCTTGGCCATCCTTGTATCTTCTTCTTTGCTTTAACCTATTGCTCTTAAACCACTCAAGCCCATTCCTGATTCTTGCTTAATTTCCCTTGCATGTTTGTTCAGAATGGCCAAAGGTAAAACTTATCACAGCTATTTCATTGACTGCAGTGTAGAGGCAGGTGAAGAGAAAGCTCAGCACTGGAAAGGTAGAAAAAGCCATCCTTTTCCTCCTGTGTGTCAAACTTACTATAGAAGTTCAAAAAAAGGTCTCAGGCATTAAATATGGTCTGTTGAGGACCGCAGTAGTTATGACGTGCTTACTCTGTAGAAATATGTATAATCAACTTTATGTCCTTCACAGTGCTGAACTGAACTTTCAACACCATTTGGAAGACAGAATACAAGGAGGTAGAGAGACACATGATTTAAACGAAAATACACAAGAGAGCCCATGGAGCAGCCTAGAGTCAGCAGGTGCAGCTTCCAAGGAGTGCATCAGCTGGACATGAGCTGTACAAGAGAGTAAGCTGGTCAGAAAATAGATGTGAGAGGCTGATGTGTGAAACTCAAACTGGTTGTGTATTGCATGTGTAGGCAAAGGGGATGTTATCAGAGTGGCTGAAAGTGCAAGGAGAGTTGGATAAATGATGAAAACCAAGCAACAGGAAGGCACAAAATAGAATAATTTTCCTCCTATAACTGCCTAGATCTTCAGAACTGTTTGGCTGCTAAATTCAACACTGTCTAATGTAGATACTGAGCACACAGAGGCTAAATATTTTCCTGCATTTGTTTTCCATGGAAAGTGGAGTAAGGTTTTATTTGTTGCATGCATGTGAAAGTGACACAGGAATGAAAATGCTATTAATTTCAATCACTTCCTTTCTGTGTGACCTTGAAGAAAATTGAACCATTCTTTACGCTGCTGGTGGAGTTGGGCTCCTATCAGCCACCTGTAACAGACTAGAAGTTTGTTACACGTGGCCCCTCTGTTACTGAACTGTTGCTCACCCTGCCTGTGTTAGCATCACAGTTCTGAAATTTTAAGTGCATGTAGCCGTGAAAAATAAAGCAGAGTAGAGGGGAAGCTGTTTTTTCACAAGTTTTATACACCACATATTGTGTAAGCTTCAGTGACCACCAGATCCACTGGCAGAAAGAGAGTCCAAATGTGGCAGGAAAGGAACCTGCTAAGGCAGTGTTTTCTCTTTGATCTGTATTCCTTTCTCTAGTCCTGCTGTCTTTTTACAAAAATCTCCAAAAAGAACTGCTGAGTATTTTCACTCTGGAGCTCTGCAAAACCTCATGTCAACCACCTATAGGCTTTCTTGAAGGTAGGGCACTTCAAAATCCCTTTTCCAGGACATAACAACTCAATTATCACTTTCAGGTTTTCCCTCAATCTACTTCACTGGATTTTTTTCCACTAAGCTCTTCTTTCTTTGTCAAACCCAGCACTGTGGGCTTGCAGTAGAAAGCTGGTAAATTGAGGGGATAAGACAATGGTTTCCTGTTGGATAGGGTGTGTAACTGGATGTATATTTTGTCTTTCAGTTTTATACCTGCTCATTAAGCCTCATAAGTTGTGACTATTGTAATACCAAGTAATATCATATTATAGTCCATGCACTCATACATGTCCCCTTTTCTTATGATGCTGAGGATGGATGAAACTTTTCTTTAAGGACCGTTGTAAGATATATACAACAGCCTGTTTGGATTTGCTGATTATTGCCACATACCAAACAGATAGCAGTATTTCATCTAGAGGAGTTAATATTCAGTTTACTTTTTTTTACTTAAAGTGAGCTTCAAGTGGCTTTAATCCATTAAGAAAACCCCAAATCTTAAACCTCAAAATGCATGAAACAGACATGATTTACACAAGAAAAGCTGGATACTGTATGTGAAACATGAACATACGTATCAGCTACTTGTGCAGGTATCCAAATATCAGGGATATGTGCATCTGTAAATCCAGCCATTTTCTTTAACTGAAACAAGCAAAATGCTGCCTAATTGCTACATTTCAATGGAAACATGAAAATTTAAAATTGAAACATTAAAAGTCAAGCACATGGGAGCAAATGTCTCTTGATTCCTCGTGCATGCATTTGCTATCACACAAGCTGTTAATATTCCTGCTACGGTGTGTACAATTGATGTGGCCAGGGCACACACTTATGCAAATGGACTTCTCATGTCACAAGGACACACCTGAACTTCAGTGATGGAAGAGCATGTGGATGTGGATCAAACTGTAGGAGAGTCAGTCTCAACCATAACCATTATAGTTTTGAACACAACATGACTATTACAACACATTGAGAGTCTCAAGGTACTACACACCCGAACAATTTTTTCTTTACCTTAACAAACCACCTGCCTTTTGTAATCACCAAATCTCCTTTGCACTTTCTGCAAATGAGGCACACAGGGGTGTAGGGTGGCTCTGCTGTTCATGTCAGAGGAGGAAAAATGATACATCCTCTAACAGAACAGGAAAAATTTAATCCTTGATTCTGGAGGTTTTGATTCAAGAAAGCACTGATTTCTAGCCTTCATGAAAATACTAGTGTAAAAATCATACAGGTGGATCTGCAGCAATGCCGTTGGCTAAGGACACTGAGCTAAGGACACGCTGCCAAAAAGAGGTTTGCCCATTGCTCTTACCATTTTCCCGATCATCATGACGTAGGGCCCCAGGTACTTGTTCACGCCGAAGATGTCCAGCAGCCGGATGTACCAGTAGATGATGTTGACGCAGTAGATGACGCGTCCGTCGCTCCGGAGAGGCAGGTCTTGCAGACGGAGAACCATCCCAACGGAGAACAGGAGGATAGCTATGAGGTCGGTAACATTCCAGTACTCCTGGAGCCAAACTTTGACTTTTTGCAGCAGTTTCCCAGGCTCTGACATGAGGATCTGAAGGAGAGAGGAAATGCAGAGGAGAGGAGCTGAGCTGTTTTGATATAATGGTGAAGAAATCTGTAGTAAGCAGATAGAGATATGGCCACACAGGCCAAAAGAAAAGCTGATAGATCCCTACCATCCAAATGTCTCTATTATTTTTCTCCCAAAATCTTCAACCATTCTTAACATGTATCTATGTGCAAGATATTTTAAAGGACAAAGCGGACAAAGGACTCAGTCTAAAGGACTCCTCACCAAATCAGTAGAAATATGTGTATGTATTTCTGTTTTTCAAATGTATTAACCCTACCTAGGGTCTTGGAACAGAGGGTAAAATACAGAAAGACTTTTTCAATCAGAAAATTCACATTTAAAGAAGCTATAGATTTACAGAAAGTTACATTAAAAATGTGTATCAAATGACCAAGAAATAATTAATAACCATAAAACTCTGCATCAGAAATTTAATACAGAGAGATACTAGACACTACTTGGGCCTGTTTTTGGAAAATAGGTTACACAGACAAGGATAAAGGTCACAAAAATAAATAATCTTACCTTATTAATTTATTGTCATTCTCCTTGCAAGATCATTTGATTGTTTTCCCAAACTACTCTTAGAACCATTATTCAAGTGATTTCCATGAATAAGTCCAACATTTTAGTGAGTTAACAAGTTGTTGGTTTTCATTTTATATATTTAGCCCAAGAACATTTGAACAAACTCACATAATTCCTCAAAAAAGATGAATTTGTTTTTGGAATGAATTTTGGGCTCACCTGTGAATGATTCCAGCCTCTGCTTAGAAATCAATTATGACAAATGTGGTTGGTAGACTTTTGTGGAAATGTCAGCCGGGGGTGAATGATTAGAGAAAAACCAGGTCACAGAACTCCTGAGTGCAGCCTCCTACCTGCTGAGCCAGCAGGGCCTTGGCTCCAGAAGTGCTGCAGAGTCCTCGTGTGGCTACTGCCACTGCTTTCCTTTCTCTTCTGCTTAATGATGTGTATTCATGGGTCACTCAAGTAGTGTCTTTTCCTCTGTTCTTTTTATTTATAATGTAGCATTTACAACACAGTGTCAGAAAACTGTCTTTGAAGCCTAAGTGTTGCAAGCCCATTTTTAGTCTAGTCCTCCAGAGCACTGGCTTCAGAATGTACAAACATAACTGGTAACAGATTAGCCCAGGGGTACAAATGTGCTATTTCAGTGGAGGTCAATGGGACTCGCATTCACTCACATTAGGGCTGAATTGGGTCTCTGGTGTCACTGTGGAATAAATGGACCTTTGGCTAAGGGAAAGAGGACAGCATTAGGTGGGAGAAACCGTGAGGGGCAGGGTTAACAGAGCCACTTCACTCACTTTATAGACCAAGTGCTACTTCAAATGCTCTATCTCTGCTCTATGTGTCTGCTTTTGCATCCTTAGGGTGATGCACACTATTGCTTGACATACCAAAAAAATTTTAAAGAGTCACATTTAAGGAATTTAGCTGACTTTTAAGGCTTGTCAGAAGATTACCCCATACTTGTGAATGCTACTAAATGAATATCACACTGAAATTTGAATACAGAAATTTTGTGGGACAAGAAGGAAAGATGGAAAGAGGGAAAAGAAAGAAAGGAAGAAGAAGAAGAAACTACTAATTTTAAAGATAGATTTTTCCTGCCTTTTTTTTTTAACAATCCATCTGGCTTTCTAAAAAAAGAGACAATTTTATGATAAGCTCATTCATAAAAACGTACCCTGAGAAAAATAATAAAGAAAGTTATTAAAATGAAAAAAAAAAACCCTCAAATCCCATGCTTATTCCTTTTTTACTATTTCTTGGCTGGGGAGACTTTACCTCTCTCATCTTCTCTATTCCCAGAGTGAAAATGTATGAGATGACAATCCACTCCTGAATAGATGGCCAGCGATCCATCTTCACCAACACAATGTAGTTGAACAGCATCAAGTAGCCTATGTATGCCAGCTGTAAAGAAAAAAAAATGAGTATAAATTGTCACTGTCCACACAACGGAGCTAGATTCTTGGATATGATTTGATATTCCTGAATCTACTGTAACCAGGGTTTCACTGACAAAAGAACAATAAGACTGTCCTGGGTTGTCTGAGAAAGCTCACATTAAGTCACATACTGTATGGAATCTGCAAAATAATACATGCACCTATGTCCAGCTATATCTATCTCCTCAAAAAAGACTTCATTAATGCAGTTATCTTGGATCATCTCACAGTGAAGGCAATCCTGATACCACTGTATCAACCACACAATTAAGTAAGCTACGTGAAGATTTCTCCCTCATCTACTTCTAAAAGCCTTTAGTCCTCTAATCCCCCTTCTTTCTGTTCCCCCCCGCTTTCCCTTCCCCTCCCCCATTCACCTCATCTGGGCTGACTCTGGCATTCTGAATCCAGATTTTAGGCATTATTAGAGGTCTGCTTACCTGGTGCAGTACTGACCTAACCTATAGCATGTTTCCTTCCCAAAACACTGCTACTCCTACTCATATTGCTGCAGCAAGAAGCCAGGCATAGCCATGCACTCATTTGCCTTATATTTTTTGCAAATTTTTAAGTGTGAATGTTTTTCTTTTCCTTCCTAATATATTCACCTTCCAGGTTAATTTTTGACCCAGAGGAAAGTGTGAATTTAGTTTTTAGTTTCTTTTTCTTTGTTTTTCTGCATGCTGAATGTAATTAAATGGTCTGTCAAAAAAAAAGACATGTCAGGAAAAGTGACTCATCAAGCTTATAAAGTTCAGAGAAACCTGAGTGTCATTCTGGAGCATGGGCTAAAGCAAGGATTCCACTCTGGTTCATGGAGGCTAGAATCCAACCGCCTGTCTACTTTGCCTTTCAAACAGCAGCCCTATAAGAAAATGCATCTTAAGGCTAAATATAAGTCAGAGAAAAGATGACTCAGTTCTGTGCATGAACATTTAGTCATTGTGACAGAAAGCTGTAATACATACGTCTATATTTGAATTCAGTTTTTATCTCTCAACTGCTTGTTACTCATTATTGCGTACATTGGTTCACATGTAAGCTGAAACAGCCACAGAAGGCCTTGAGACCTTTGGGTAGGATTATTTCAGTTTTCTGCACATCACAGAACAGAGTTTATAGCTCTATTGTATTTGTTAGAGAATGTCACTTCCACTCTTTGTAAAAGCCACAGGATTCTGGCTTTTGTTCCAGCTGCTGGCTGAGGACACTCAAGAGAATTTATTCTAATGGCCATAACTATCAGTACAAAGGAAGCAGACAGCTGAAGCACTACTTGTCTGCATGAAACAGAGGAGGAAATGATCTCATTTGTCTTTCTGTTTGTGAGGGATGATGGATTGCAATGCGCAGGTCTGGAGGCTGCTCTTCCCTTACCACTCCTAAAGGAAATGGAGAGCAATGTTGATGTAAACCAACACAAGGGTGACACTGGAGTCAGGAGAACCTCTGTCTGGGCAGGCAGAACTGGATACACACCTCCCTAGTGGAAATAGAACCTTCTAATACAGAACAAAAAGCCAGGTGATACTGTTACTTAACACTTTCTTGGACCTTATTGATTACCAATTGTCAGGAAACATACTTTGATCTGATTCAGCAGCCTTTGGTGAGCACTTGTAGTCAGCATGGCAAAAGAATGAGGACACAGGTTACAAAAGTGAAAGAAACAGCAATAATCTAATGGTAACTAGGGGATTTTGCTTCTTCCAAGCTTTTTAAATGTTGGCTTTTTTGGTTTTGGTGTGTTTATTTATGTCAATTCAAACTTAGTAAAAATTGCAAAATGTTTTCACTTGACAAAAAAGAAAAGAATCTTGATTTGTGAGTAAACTTATACTGAAATGTCTCCACTTTGATCCAAGAAATTAGCCCTTCAGTGACAGGGTGAATGACAGTCCCCTTCTCTCTCCCCATGCTTCTAACTTGCTCTCACCTTCCAGGAGGTGACACTGATCCAACACAGCGGTCAAACTTCAGTGTAGCTGTTTGTGCTGGTACTCAAGATTCTTTAAAACTGCTACTACAGAAGTAGCTGGACCCTGTTTTTTCTTGCTTTTTCCTGACTTGACAAATAGCTAGGAGCTGCCATTGCCACCTTTGAAGAAACTAGGGAAAGAAGTGCCTGCTAAGAAGTTTCAAGGGTGGATTGCACCTGGCCCTTTTATGGATGTAGTCCCATTCTACAGAAATGTGGTAGAGGACACACTTGGAAATTGTATCAATAGGTTAATACTTCAAGAAGGAGATCACCCATCTCTTTTCTGATTGATTGCAATAATTAAATGGTCATAAACTCTTACATTCTGCTAGTGTCTCAGTTAATGCTAGTAGTAGTGATGCCTAAAGATCTTGCTTTTTATGTATTTTTCATATATTTGTAGCTTTTTAGACTACTATTAAATAGTTATATAGTTCCTAGTATTTTTGATACTCTTTCCCTTAGATTTCAGACTAGTAAGTTAACCTGCTAACACATTCCTAAAATACTGTTTAGTCTTATTCTTAAGAAAAAGAAGTCTGACAAGAAGCAGGCTTCTGTTTTTCAATCAGAATCTAAGGAGACACAATATGAAATGGGGCAAAGAAGCCCTAAATCAACTCCAGTGGGACAGTACCCAGAGAAAATAGCTTAACGAACTACTCATCTAATTGGACAATATTTGTTAGTTATGCTAATTGGTTAAACTTATAAAAATTGTAGAAATCCAATGCCATGTGAGCACATCACTGCCAGGATACCTGGAAGTTTCCAATAAAGCTTTACTTTTTATTATACTATTTTAAAACTGCTGCATGTGTTTTTTGATATTAGGACAGTGGGAGTAGTCAAAAGTAGGAGAACATGATCCTCTTCTGCTCAAGCAATCTGTGGGATGAAACACTTGCATCATGGTTTCCAATGTAACAGCCACAAAACACAACAGAGCGGTTGACTTTTTAAATTGCTGCATGTCTAAAGAGAAAGGCTAAAGTTGCAGGGGAGTTGTTTGTTGGTTTGTTTGTGTAGTTTTTGGGGTTTTTTGTTTGGTTTTTTTTTTTTGTTTTTTTGGTTTTTTTTGCGAAAAATTTGTCCAGTGTCTGCTGAGCCAAATGTTACTTATTCAAATATCTTATTTAACTTGCTCTTGTGTATCTGAAGAATGAAGGTGAATACAGCTATATAATAATAGAGATAGGTAAATGCAGAATATTCAAATTGTTAAAATAACCATAGGATCTTTTACATGAATTTTGGACTGCATAATGTAAAATTGGAATGATTTATTTTGAAATCAATAAATAATATTTGTGCCTGTGTATTTGCAAAATGTGATAGGCTGTGTAATTTTAATCCTTCTCTGAAACTTGTTTTGCTCTGAGTCTCCAGGAATTCTCAATATACACAACAGGTCAAACATGGAAGCCAGAATCCACCTTAATTTGCTCTCCAGATTCAGTGTATCCAAGATCCAGTTTTAATAAATGACCTTGATTGAGACCTGCCTCAGGACATAAAACTGTAGGAACAAGCCTAAATGGAAATCCAATATTGATTTCTCTCTCCCATTTAAAAATTGAACTAACAGGATGCTTCTTTCTATTGCAGTGTAAAGACTTTTCTGTTTGTGCATAATACACACTACGATTGATAATGAGACTAGGCTGCTGATGAGTAGTTTCTGGACATGTGGGCTTGATTAATGCTCAGTGGCCACCAAGTTTAACAATAAATTACTCCAAGCTGTTAAACTCTGCTAGTCTACAGTGTCCACCACAGTTAAGACTCAATAGATGTGAGTTGTTCCCAACACCTGCAAGGCAATTTTTCTTATAAGTCACTTGCAGAATGATCCATTCTTTGTGATTTGCTGTGCTTTCAGCAGAGTGATGGAAAATATGACCGGGAAAAACCACCTGAAACCATCTAGCCAGTTCCATTGGGATGAGGCAGGATTAATTCCAGCCTACCACAATGAATGTATGTCTTGGTAAGATACTTTAGAAATCACTAATAATAAAAATCTAGCATGTCCTCACACAGTTCATGACAGTACTTCTTGGAGAAGTTAGAAACTGTTTCCTAACTTCTTACCTAGAACTGTCTGGTTCAGCAAGGATTTTGAGGTACTTAGACATATTCAAAAACTGCTGCATTCCTTCTGCAGACCTTTTATTTTTTACAGAGAAAATATTCTCGCTTCCTTAGTCTCTCCCCTTAAGTCAAGCTTTACAAAATTCTTGCAACATTCTTCTTTTTTGGGGTCTTTCAAACCAGTCCACACTTGTCACATGATGCAGAAGCTGAACTGGGATGGACTATTCCAGCTAAGAAGACTGAAAGGATCACTTTTTGTGATCTTTTTAGTCTTATCCTTCTACATTCTACTGCAATTTGCAAAATAACTAATAACTAAATAATAACTAACATAATAACCAATCTCTACTCCATCATCCAAGTTTTGCATAAAATTATTATATAGCATCTGATGTAGAGGAGAACTTTAATCCCTGCTTCCAGCTTGCTAATGAATAATTAATATCTACTCTTGAGGACTAATTGTCAAAAAGCTTTTTATCCACATAGTAACTTTAATATATCTTTATTAATTTAGCTGTGAGAAAACCCTGTGAAGTTTCTGGTACTGTTTTACCATAGTTGAAATACATGACATCATTTTTTTCTACTCCTTCTGGAAGCTTCATTTCTTTCTAACCCAGGGAATATACTGACTTAGCCTAATTTGTTCCTGAAAAATGTGCATTAGCTGTCAATCATGTCTTTGATATCTTGTGGGTACTTACACGCACATTTTCTCTGAAAGACACTCCACAGACAGGTCAAAACAGAAAAGAAACAGTTCCAAGGGAAGAAGTGCTCTACCTCTTTTTTTATCAGTTATTGGATAATTCATATTCTGACTCAGACCAACCTCCCACTGAGTTTACTAATGGAAGTAATCCTATTTTAAATTTCCCTATAGGGAATTTCTTGGGAGCACTACAGCAAACTGCTCCTTACCATTTTATTTAAAAAAAACATACACAATCATTCAAATTTTAGCCATTAACTTCCTGGACAAAATGGTAATCTTTAAAAGTCATGGAAAGGTTTGCAATGCTACCAGACTTCCACCAAATATTTTTATTAAATTATTTATGTGTAAGTCCTCCAATACATATAAATGTAGACATCAATGAAACACAAAAGATGACCTTAGTCCAATTTCAGTATTTGTACAGACATTATTAATATAACAGGAAAGATTTCTTACAGTGTAAAACCAAAACTTCACGATAGGAGCATTGTAGAACTCATAAATCTTTCTTCCAATGGGGATCATTCTGTGCCTGCTCTGAACTTCCTCATCCTCCTTCTTTCTTGAGGACTCTCCATTGCCCCGTCCAAGCATTGCCTACAAGAAATGATATATTTACGTTTCTTTCTTGTGAGAGAAATATTTCACAATTTCTTAAAATGTCACTAGGAAACTGTTCTTGATCTCTAGATAAAACCAAGTGACCATAACTAGGCATAAAATGCTTTGCTTTCAAATTATCTTTCTGCAGGGAGGCTTCTGTTTAATACTTGAAAATGGAAATCTACAGCTTAACCTCAACCCTCAGCTTTTCCTGACAAAAAATAAGTGTGGAGAATATTTTTCCTTTTTGCTGTATGGACAGAAACACTTTTACCTGACAACAGCTTTATGTGGTGTACTTCTATACAATAAACAGATGCTGACAGAAAACAGGTAAATTTTGGTTTTAAACAAAGAGAAATTCATAAAGCTGAGATTGAGAGAGAACAACAAGGGGAAAGATGAGTTGATAGTCACTGAACTAGAAGCAAAGAAGACAGTGGCACTTTGTAAGTTAATCACTGGTCCTGCCCCAGGCCATGATCCCACATTGAAGCTTACATGGATGTAAGAGGACTTACTAGCAAAGCTCACTGCAGCAGAAAGGCCTTGCATTGAAATATTCATGTACATGATTGTAGCTTCTTCCATAGTGAAGTTCTAGACCGCTCATGCATTGCCTTTGCTAGGCTTGATCTCACAGTTACCACTGCAATTCAGACCCACTGAGAAGCTACACTGAGCTCAAGAAACACATACATAAGAAGTCCTCAGCTATGAGTGCAAACCCAACAGTCAAAAGAAGGTAATAGTCTGTTTGCTTATCCTTAATTTTCATTATCAGCTGCAGAGGAATGGAAGGACTAAATTACAATCACTGAAGTTAGTGCTTAGAAGAAGTTCCTTTGTATTTGAAGTGCAATGTGACCTATTAAATGTTCATTCTGAAGAAATTATTTAGTGAACAGTAGACTATGACAGGATTTTAGCTCACTGTGCCCTTTGCAAGGTTTTACTATTTAGTTTGTGGATGCACCTCTGGAATGCAGCACCCTGCACAGGAAATATTTGCAAGAATTGAGACAAATCTCAGTATGCAGGGACTGCATAATGATGCATTTGTTTCAATGCTTCTATAATGCTTTTCTACAAGTAGATGAAGGCATCCTTGTGCTTTTGTGTTAACTGAAGCAAACTTTCACCATCCATGAAGACAGCATTGTCCTCATCTGCAACTTAAATGGAAGAAAACCAAGGAAACCATTAGATGCCAGACATATGGTCTTTCTATAAAAAGTCCTTCTTGTCTCTGTATCTGTGCTCTCCAATTCAACAGCATGCACAGCACATACTTAACTATTTGGCTTCAGGTGAGCTAACTGATCAGTTTCTAACGCCCTGCAGGAACTGCTGATGCACTTCTCACATATTTAAAATTAAGAATCACAATCTAACCTTTTCTTCCTGTTTCCAGCCTCATGTGGAGCTACCATATAGGTCTTTTCCCCGTGAAATAGTAATTTGTAATTATAAAAATTTTTTCAGTAACATTATTAGGACTGGGCTTGGTCCCATATGGCTTCTTCTCTTTAATTTCATTTATGCAATTAGTTTTTCCTCTAGTATTATTACTTTCCTTGTGGACCCATTGTCCCTTGACAATGGACAATCTGACCATTGTCAGATTCAAGAATACCCTTGTATTCTTGAATCTGACAATGATGTTGTCGTGCACATTTTCAATAAAACACAACAAAGATTCAGGACAGAAGTATATTACACTGAAACTAACTTGCTGGGACTGTCTCAAAAACTAAAGCCTGCTTTGACCAAGTTAACCTATTTCCTTTAGCTTTAATGGCTGAAGATTTTAAATTTGATTTCCATAAATACAGATAAAACATTACCTATTAAAAATTTAAATGTACCTCCTGTTGGTTCTCACAGAGCCCATAAAACACCTTGAAAGTCCATCAAGTCTTTTATAAAAAAGGAAAAGGACAAAGTGGCTATTAGGCAGAGGAAAAGGGTTTTTATGGTTATGAGACTTGCTGAATATAACCACAGTAGCAGAAGTTACACAACCTCCACAGAAGATATCATTACCTGAGCTCCACAAAATCAAAGTGATCCTTTGATCTGTATCATTGATTGCAGGTTTTTTTGGGAAAAAAATTGAATATGATCTGAATGTTTTGGGAACACTATAGCCCAAGAAGGTTGTAATTTGTTTGCTTCTCTCTACTTACTGACGTTGTTTGGGGAAAACTGCCATCTGGAGCTGGTTTTTTGTAGCTTTTCCCAAGGCTTTGTCTCTGCTGTCCCCTGGTGTTCAGGAATTTTGCAGCAGAATGAAAATGAATGCTGCTTACTCTAACAAACGAACAATGCCGTGCTTTAGTGAAAGGGATTATTTTACAGAGTTCAAATCCTTCACAATTTTACAAATTTACAAATTCTGAGACAGACTTAATTCTCAATGAAATCAGTGAGTTGTGGATGTTTTTATAATAATGCTCTTTCAGTATCTGGATTTATGCTTTAGCTTATGAATTCTGATTTTCTGTTTGTGACTGCTTTCTTATTGGTAACAATGTGGTAATTTTGTCTCATTACAATTATTTTTGAATTAATTCCATCATATAATAGTACCTCCTCCCCTCCTCCATGCTACAAATGGGGAATTTCTCTGAGATGGCTAGGGATTAGATTTGACCTGATGTTCCCAACTGTTAATTATACCTCAGTATTAACAAATTGAAAAGCTTCCCCATTCGAAACATTCAGAAATAACCTATGTAACTGTGTTAACAGAATAATTGCAGTGCCAAATGTGAACAAATGTTTTCCTTGGAGTGGGATGCAGTAGGGTGGGAACAACTCAACACACGGCTCTGTGTGGGCAGCATCTCTTTCTCTAATACATGATTTTGTGCATGATTCACCATGAGTCATGCAAGGTAAGCTTGACAGCAGCTCACCCTCATTGTGAAATACTGTACAACGGCATCATTTTAGCCTGAAGGGATTGATGTTTTCATAGTTTTTACATAGAGATTTTATTAATCTGGTTTTTGTTGTTATTGTTGGGTCAGATTTTGTTTTATGTAATTGAGGACTGTTTGCTGATAATGAACTATCAGGGGAGAGTATTGGGTTGTACATTTTTGCATTAATATATGTTAACAATCCTATACTATGTTCATGTGTTTCCTAATTAAATAACAAGAATTTCAGTTTTTCTGGAATGAATACAGGCTCTTCCAATTTCATCCTGAGTGAAATCTACATGCTATATAGAGACTTACTCCAGTTCACCGAGAACTGGTTTGGAGATGATACATAGCTGTGTAGAAACATCTCCCTCAGCACACCCTGCTGGATCCTACACTGTGTGTGAAAATGCTGCCCCCATGGAAGGCAGGATTGTTCTAGAATTACTGTTCTCTGTCGTGAAACACTGGCAGAAAAAATATTTTAATGTCTTTGATTTACAGACACATAAGATCTGATTTTGCATGTGCTTGGTGGTTATAGTGAGCACAGGGAACAGGACTAAAGTGCCAGGAGCTCAGAAATCCTGTCTGCTGAGCAGAGCAAAGAACACAGACTGTGCCAGAGCGTATGTGTGGTAGTGGTAGTGGCATGGAGGGTTTTCAAACTCCTAGGAGGAAGAGAGAACCTCTTCTTATGGAAAGGGTCAGCACTTCTGCCTAGAGACCACCAGCAATGTCTCCCAATTCCGTTTACCACATGAGCTGCAGGGGTGCCTTGTTGCTTGCATGTGAGATGCTGTGAGAGCTGTCTTCCACTGGGAAGGGTAAGTTGGGCCAGGGGCAACAGGACGTGGATCATCAGACTTTTCTGTGTTAAGAACTGTATTTTTAGTGATATGATTAATATCTGGTTATTTCTTGTAACTGAGAAAAGTCTAAGCACACATACTACAGATGAATTAATATGATCCCAGAGGCCAACAGAACTAGCTCTTCTGCTGCTGAAAAGTTCTCAGACTAACTCAGTGATGCTCTGGAAGTCCAAACTTCCTATTCATTGTGGAAAATCGAGGCAAAATGAAAAATACAACAACAGAAACACCTTTCAAAGGACTTAGATGGGTTATTCTGTGTTCTGAAATAAAAACATTTACTGGGGAGCTCTACTGCCCAAACAATAATGTACTGATTAGGGTTAAGGATGCTTCTAGTTATGACTTCCAGAATTAGGGTTATTCTGTGAGGATGGAAGATTTCTGAAGTTTCTGACTGACCTGAATTTCAGCAATTAAGGCCTTGATTAGGACACTGTACAAATAGAAAATATCCCTGGCCTTTAGACTTTAACGTCCTCCTACTGCTCTCTGTTTAATATTCAGGATTAATGACCATCAACTCCATACATAAATTGTGGTAAATTTCTTGGGGCTGAGGAGCAATGATGAGAGCAGTATTCAAATGTGTATTTGTGAGTAGCTGCTATAAGCCTATTTCTTAGCATCTAGGCGATAAAGAAATGTGAGCCTATCACTGTGTTATAAAGTTAAAAGCAGGTGTGAATAACAAGTAGTGTACAGTGAATAAACACATCTTCGTAGCATATCCACATGTTCAGCTACCCACCAGACCCTTTAAGAGGAGCATAAAGCAAACACATACTTGCAAGCAGATGCACCCATGTGGAGACTTAAATTCACTGTTGCTGTAGTCTGCTGATCACATTGTTCTGTGCAAATGAGGTGTAAAATAGGGAAAAGATCACGGTGGCCCTGTACCTCATGCACTCTGCAAAAGTGCAGTACAGAAGAAGAAACTGACTCCCTGCCTGTCTTTAGCCACCTGGGCTTAGTACAAGACACACAGAAAATCAATGAACAGACCTTGCCTAGATGGGACCTCTTTATCTTCATTTTAGCAGAGAGAATATGGGTGTAACATGATGAATACAGAGACCTGAGAAGTATTCACAGGGAATGGTTAGAAGGAGAATCAGGAAGATTATTTAAATTATATATTATTTGCCAGAAAAGGAACTTTGAGATAAAAATTTTTTTTTAACATCACTTTTGTTTGTTAATCTTTATGCTGAACAAAGCTCAGGTTTGGTGAGTGACTGATCTATTGATTCAAAGTTCAGCAATGGATTAAACATTTATGATATCCCAGCACAATAAATTATTAATCTTATTGAAGTATTTATAAGGTATCCTTAATACACTAAAGAATACCATGGCAAAGGGGAAACTTCACAAAGGGACTTCCCAAAACATCTTTCATGCATCCTCTGATCAGTGGAAAAGAAACCTGACCATTATGCCAGATCATGTGACTAAGGCTGCAACAGTATGAAACTTTAGTCTAAAATATTTTCTTATATTTAAAATATGTCAGGCAGCTAAATGTAACTGCCTGTGGCATCTAACCACAGACATGCAAAAATCTCTCTGCTACCAATTCATCTCTCCTCATCACTGAGTGAAACACCTGTATTAGAAGTTCTAGAGTACGGTCTAGATTATATGCAGAAATACTAAGAAAGCAGTGCTGACCAAAGATATTGTTTCTAAACTTGCTGGTCTCCACAGGAAGAAATATTATTTTATAGAAAATGTTTAAAGTGCCTGAAACTTCACTGGAGTGATACGCTGAATTTGAAGGAATTAAGGGAAGAGTCAATGACAGAACAGAGCAATAGGACTGTTAGCACACTGAAGGAAGAAGAGAGGGAACATCTAAGGTTCATCTGGAATAGCAGGTCCACTGCATACATCACTTATTTGCAGCAGGAGTCACAAGGGAAAAAGGAAACAGTATTGTAGACAAGAAACCAGGAGCTGGGATAACTACAGCAAGATGGAAAACACATCTTCCCCAAATTTCTCCTCATTACCAGGTAAAAGTCAGCTTTCAAAGTGCTTATTTGATTTGAATAGGCACTTCATAAGGGGATCAGAAGCCAAGGGTTAGTAAATTGCAATCAATAGCTAATGAGCAGAGAATGCCCCATTGCTGCTATTGTGGCTTCTGGTCCTCCCCAACAGCCAGGTTCTTGCCTGCAAACGGGTCCTGTAGGTGGGTCTTGTGGGCTGGTCCTTCGGCTTGCCTGCATATTGGGTCCTGTAGGCAGGTCCTTCTGCCTGCCTGCATTCGGGGTCCTGGGGGCAGCTCCTGCTGTTTGCCTGTGGGAAACAGTCTGGGTTTTTTTGTTTTTGTTTTTTAACTTAATCAGGCAAATCCCTTTTACGTCTATGCCTCTATCCTGACCAACAGGGGCTGAGTTTTAAGCCTTTCAAAGACACCACAATCAAACCCAAACAAATCCAAACCAAACTAGACTAAGGCAGATGTAATAGACTGTATGATAACTGCCCAAACTAAAATGTATGAACAAGAGACAGGAAGATTACTTGTGTAGTTTCCAGAGCTTTAGTTGTCTGTTTCTTCGTGGTGTAAATTATTCCCTCAAAGGCTATGTTTCTAATACTGACAAGTCTCTCCTTACACAATTCTGTTGTGTTGTAGAAGTGGAGCTGTCTTGCTGCTTGCTAGTGTCTTCAGTGGATTCAAGACTAGATGTGTGTTTGTGTAAAAGGCAATGACCACAAACACAAAAAGAATTTTAGACTAAGTTTTCTTTTTTTTTCTGGCCTGTTCGCACACTTGCTTACTCTTTAATGAAGTCAACAAAAAGAAAAAAAAATCTCTGGCTTCCATGAATCTTTGGGCATTTCCAAACAAAGGTTAGCCCTTTTCATGCCAGAGAGGTCATCTATCATGACTGAGTGCTCCTAAAATCTAATTCACTTAGTTCAGACAACATGGCATCAAATTGAGTCAAAATATGAGGATATTACAGCACAGCATCTCTATGCACTGCTTCAGCATGACGGCCAAATGATGGCAACTTGTGTGGCTTGAATCCCATGGAGGAGAGGGGAGTGTGAAGACTGGTATCCTACCATGTGCTATATTTAGCCATCAGATGTTCTGCAATGCCTGCAGAGGTAGCAATAACAAATTGACAGCGCTGAGGCTGATGGTTTATTGTGAGCACTTACAGTGAGTTCCATGTCTTCCTCATCTTTTTCTTTCACTGGCTTCTCTGGTTCCTCTGGATCTTTTTCTTGAAGATGTATCTCATTGGCCTGGGTCATGTAGGGCATATCATCTTTGTTCTTGAACTCCAAGCTGAGGATTGAAGGAGGAAGTAGAATTCCTAGAATTACCTAAAGCAATAATAATGATAACAATAATCATCACAGAAAACAGACTATGGTCATAATGATTACTTAGCATCAAACCGAACAATTCCCTCAGGAGATTTAGGAAAAAAAACATACATGTATGTACATGTGAGTTTCTATGACAATAAAGTATTTGTCAATGGGGGTAATGTTACCAGAGCACTGAATCAAAGCATGTAACTTCTACTAGTGCTGCTGTGAATGTTTTTTCTACTTGCATATCACCAGGTGTGTAGTGCTACATACTAGAATATATTTACAAGATATTATATAGGGTCAAGAGTAGGTGGGACCATGCGGGTGTACAGACCTGCAAATGTCTGCATTTTACATAATACAAAATATCAGTCTAAATGACACACAGAGAGTATTTATTTCTACAGAGAGGGTTAATAGCTCTTTGTGTCCATGCTTAATGTACACTGGCAGTCAAAGAAGTGCAACTATGTGTGGATCTGAGGAGATAAGGATAAGCCAGCAAAAGAAAATGCTGATGTGCATAGATATGCATTTCCCTTAGATTTTGTTTCAGTAACCAGGCAGCTGTGTAATGGTCATGTTGATGCCAGCTCTCTTTCTTTTCTGCCTCCTTCTCTTAGATGCAGAAATTTCCCTGTTGGGATTAGTAAGTAATGACCAATGCTTGGATTAAAACAGTACAACTGAATAGACACCACAATAATACAAAGCAAAGTCTGTATTCACAAGCACAATAGCTTTCCCTGGTTATGGTGCAATTTGATGGGGAATGATATTCTGATAAATCTCTTCCTGAATGAGAGTGAAACCAGACAGTTAACTTCTTGGCAGATTAGTGAGGGTGCTTGTGCTAATCATATCAGCAGACAGTTTGTGTGCTGCTGAAACCATTCAAAGTACACAATGAGGAGCAGGTAGTGTATGCAAATGCTGTACCCAGTCTTGGAAAAGCTTCCTGTACTGGTGTTCTGTTCACAAAATGATGGGTCCAGGGTGAGGTGGTTACACACAGACCTGGCTTCACAGAAAGGCTATTTTTAAGAGCAGGTAGGATTAACAGCTGCCCCTAGCCCTTCCATTGGTGCCATACATCCCCAGCAAGAATTTAAAGAATTATGTTCAATCTTCTGACCATTTCCCAGTTTCAAAGGGAAAAAAACAGTCCTTGTGAAATAAACCATGACTCATGCTTGCAAATTTATTTCTTTGTCATGCTGCCTCATGTAGCTTGTAGCCTGCTCTAGCTTTAAACAAGTTCTGCTAATGAGCTTCAATGAAATAAAATACAGACTAGAAACTGAGTAAAGGATCCTTGTGAAGCCCTGGTGTTAGAAGAAGCTGAAAGGAAACAGAGCCTGTTACCTTCAGTTATGCATTGTGAAAGAAAGGTCTATTTTAGGGCTTAAGAAATGTGCTAAAAAGTGGAATGCATGTAGTAGGAAATCAGTTGCTTGCTGTGCTGTCCTCCATGTACCTAGACTGAATTTCTGCAAAGCTAAACAGTGAACATGGCAGCTGTCTCTTTGAAGGATAATAGGCCTGCGAGTTCAGGAAATAGGTAGTAGGAATGTCTCCTAATATGAGAAAGTTTTCTATCTGTAGCAGAACAACATGTATGCACAGGTCCTGCACAGGAATGCTACCAGCCACTTATTCTCATTCATCACTGTCACTAGATTAAGAGCCAGTCTAGAAGCAATGCATGTACTCCTAAGCATTCTTGCCATTACTGAACATTTCACATGGCAACACAGCTGAGTAATTACCAATTTTCACACAGGCAATTAGTGCAGAAGAGAGAATCCCTTCACTGAAAATATTTCCCTCTCTGGGAGGGAGAGGCAATTGCTGGGTATGTTTTGACTGGTGACTATGTTTTGCTTTGGTGAAACAGGCCAGGGACTCAAATTCATCTCAGAATTCACTTTGCACTGTTAGCAGTTTTGTCAACTGTGGAAGTAAAGCTGTAACAGCTTTGGAAACTGAATTATCCTTTAAACCCTCTAAAGAAGTTCCTTCAGATGCCATCAGGAAGATTTGCAAGGGTTTGCAAGGAAATTTGTGCTGCTTACTTTGCTTATTCTGGGAAAAGTTGTCAGATCAGCACCTTTCACTAATGGTTAATTCACTTACACTTCTCTTTCCTTTATTTGTCTTTAAAACTCTGGACTAACTCCTCAAGTATACCAGCAGGGTGATACACTAACCTCCTAGCTCAATTCTTATTCTGATAAATGATGCCAGAGGGGACTTTAAGAAAGGAAAAGAAAAAATCTAAGCTGTGTGCTTTGAACTTAGGCTTATGATAAGCCCCATCTGAAGAACTGAACACAGGAAGAATATACCCTGCTTAATGTCACTGCAAATAAATATCTGAAATACAGTTACTTTAGACAGTTATTACTGATTTTTGTGAACCCTGTCACCATCTATTAGAATCCTCTGAATGTTAATTTCATTTTAAAGCAGGAATGACCTTTAGGCCAGAATTTTTTCGCATCCGGAGACGACCCATCCACATGTCAGTGAGCAGCATCTGGCTGCAAGTGTGAGCGATGAAGTCCCTGTGCTTGGCTGCCACTGCAAGCTGCAGGCACGTGGCGTTGCTCCAGTTCTTCAGCTCATAGGTCAGCAGCTTCATTGCCAGCTGCTCGTCCTGCTTGTATGACTGGTCCAAGAGCTCGACCGCCAGCTGGCCGAAGTCCCTGCAACAGAGGGACATCGTTCAGTCCTGTTAGCACGCGCAGCCCGGCGCTCAGAACTCCTCTCTGCAGCTGCCAGCCTCTGCAAGGGGCACGTCGCCTTCCAGCACACAAATCGTGATGCTGACTCTACACACGAAACCCACATTTTCAAATGTGAGTGGCTAATGTTAGGCATACAAATAAGTGCCCCAGCTTAGCAGTGATCAGCACCCACACCTACCAGCTGTCTGCTCCCACCTCCCTGCCCACCTCCCTGACATTTTCTGACTGAAATCCTCTGGTTATCTGCAGCTTAAGGGATTGCTTCTCTGCTGTTAGCCCAAAGCTTCACGGTCAAGCCTCCTGGAAGTAGTGTCCAATATCCCCTCTCAAATCCTAAATTTCTGAAATTTTAACATCAGGAAAAATTCTTATGAACTATCGTACCTTGCCTTGCTTATCTAAGCATGACCTCTTGGTAAATTAACACTGCTGCCTGAATACCTTGCTCATAAGGATTTCAGTAACTCTTCTGCTGGGTAGGTACAGAGTACCCTGAAAAAGCACAGAGAAATGTTGCAGTCTGACTCTTGAAGCCTCAGGGAGAACACATGAACAATATAGATATTTCACTGTCTTCTTGATCTCTTTTCATTTCAGAAGTTAAATTGCTAACAACTTTGCTATTCTGGCAGACAGACTGTTTAAAACCCATTTGGATTTTCTCTAAAGGGACTGCACTTCCCCGACAAGTTAGAAATGAAAGCAAGCTACAAATAAGAAAATTTTAGTCAGGTTCAAAAATCTCTCTTCCCTCCTTTTTTTTTTTTTTTTTTTTTTTTTTTCCCCTCAGGAAAGTGCACATGAAAGCAAATTCACCTGGAATTATGGTTCAGCTCTTGGGATATGTCATCCACCATGTCATTTTCTGATGCTTCGTGGGCCATGGCTTTGCAGAGTTTGCAGGCCACCAGAGCTTTAGCCATAGCCTCTTCCCCATGTTGCCAAAAGAAAAGGGCCATCTTCTGACGTTTCATCAGCACAGCCCACACCATCAGCTCGTGGAATGGGAAGGGAAAGTGATTGATCTCAGGATCATCCATATCAATATCAACTTCTTCTTCTTTTTTCTTTGTTGGTTTTCTCCCTCGACGCAAAGGGACATCATCCTGTGGGAATTGTAGAGAAATTTTTTCATCAGTGAAGGAACTAAATCAATTCACACAATTCATTTAAATCAGTGCCTAACACATTTCCTGCAGGCCAGCCCATTCATCATTTTTTGGAGAAAATATTTAACATAGGTAAACAATAAAAAAGGTATTGGTGTATGCACTGTAATTAAGAAGAGAGTAAACAGGGGAACAGAGCCTTGGACTATCATGCTGAATCAATAACACTATCACTCTGAAACTAATAAAAGAGAGTACAACCACACAATATCCAGAACTATTTTGGAAAATCCACCATTAAAATAAAGCTAAGAGCTCACTGCAAATGTAACATCTGCTGTAACGCATCTGCCTCTTTCCACCTCCAGAAAGTACATATTCAGGGCATTTTCTAACCTGCTGAAGACTCCCTTATACTTATTTTTGTGTTTTCTCCCTTTATTGCCTTACAAATGTAGCAATGTCCCTTCTTTACTCCTATCCTGCATGTTTATTCCTTCCTTCTCCATCCATTTGTTGTTTCCGTTCCCTTTAGTTTCCTTCCCATTTTACCCTTTTGCTTTTATCAGGTGAGCTGACCTATTCAGTCCTGTGTCTATGGATGGAAAAGACATTAAGATTTGTCACAGGTTGCCTACCTCCATTCCCAACAGCTTCAGAGCTTTTGGCTGTCCAAAGAAAAGTTAGAAAATTGTTATTTCTCAGAGAATAGTGATAAAAACCTACAGCTATTTGTGTATACATATACATATATGTACACATGCATGTAGAGTGACATAGAATATACAATAAAATATAGATAATAATAATAATGAAAATATAGAAAATAATAATATAATGCAGTGCAATAGCATATACATACACATACAAACCAATCAAATTATTACATATATGTAGTTATTCTAAACTTGAGTTTGACATTATTTCACCAAAACCACATCCGAAGACATATATTTTGATTCAGGTACAAATTACAACCAGTTGGGGCTGTTCTAGCAAGAAAGTGATAGGGATCACTGATAAGGCATGAATGGATTTCTCTGGACTACATCAGCATTTTAGCCACTGCCCTGGAACACTTTCACTGACTGTTGTGGAGCCACTCTGTGTGTTGGTTCAGTACTGGTGAAATCACTGCTCAAATGCGTTTGTCAATGGAGTGACTTTGGGAAGGAATTCTCTCCCACCAGCTACAATCACTGTCTTTCTTTCCAACTCTGAAGAATCATAAGGAAAAGCATATGGAAACAAATAAACCCATTTTAGGTAGCTGTTTGCAAGCATTTCACAGAGCTGTTGCTATGGATAGCCACTTATTAATACTTTCAGTGCTGTGTATTGCTAAAATCTGAAATGTGAGGCAAAAATAGGCAAAGAAGGAACTACAAATCGTACTGCAAGTAGCTGAACAGACTCCTGTTCATGCTGGATTGGGTCAATGGATGACAGTAAACAGCTTTTGTGTTTTAGAAAGACTTTGCTTTGTACTCACAGTGGCGTAACTTATCAAACACGGAACGCACAAAAATACTTAGTGGTGTTGCCATGAACTGACTGCTGAAGCCACACCCAAAAAATAAAACATGTTTTGAGTTATGGATTTCTTTGCCATGAAAGCTTCAGATCACAATCAGAAGATAAGCCACAGGACAGGAAATGCATCTAACAATGCAGAAGTTTTCAAATCGAATTCAGGAGTTAGAATTACAGTGTTATTGGTGCAGGGCAAAAGACTTGTCTTTTAAAAGCTGTGATTATGCATAATTACAAGTTTTAGAGTCAGGGGAGACAGTTTTATGTGCTGGTTTCAGCAAGGCAGCAGAATGCAATAATTTTTTCATTAAATTAATAAAAAGCATAGCTTGTATCAGTGATTGGCTTGCAATGCATTATGGTGAGATAACTGCAATGCACATAATGGAAATGAATCTGGACCCCACCAGTCTGGAACCATGGCAATCCCTGCCATTTAGTACAGTCATGAGGACAGCAAACAATTTGTTTCTTACCCTCTTGGGCCCGAACAAATTGTGGTACAGTGTTCTGAACCGCTTTCGGGTGTAATTGCAGCGATACGCTCCTCCCATCAGATACTCTATCACCAATCCAATATCAATCAAACTTATCCGGTAATCAGGAGGTAAGTTTCCCTGCAGTGAAAATAAGGATGGTGGGAGAAGAAATGCTTATTAGTGACACTGTTAAATGTACTTTAAAACGATGTTAGAATAAAACAAATTAAATAGGTAAAAGCAGGAATGTATTATTATGCTGGTTAATTAATTCACCTTAAAATAGATCCAACCGAAACCTGGATATTCTCGCTTGGAAAGAAGACATAAGTTAAATAAGAAGGTGAAGAACTTGTTGGAAGTAACAGAAGATAATGTCAGTACACAGTACTCATATTCTTCAGCTGGGGAAACACGGAACATGACTGCAGAAACAAAAGCATGAGGATCGATACACTTGAACAGTCAGGCACAATTGCTGGACTCTAATTCTACAAGACAGCACTTTTCCTGCACCAGATCTCACCCACAACTCATCCTGGCATCTCACATGTCTGCTGGCATCTCACTGGACTGCCTCATCTAACTTTCAGAGCATGATGAAGTGACATCACACAAAATCTTTTGTTCACATGGGACCAGCTCCTTCCCATCCTGCAGTGTTTTCTTCCCATATTCCAGGAAAGGATGGGCAGTAGGTAAGATTGGTGTTAGAATTCTACAGGACTTACACAGTACATGAGGTATCATTATACCTACTTGCTAGGGGCAAGGAGAATCTATCAGCATTCAGTCTTGGAGTTATGTTCAAAGAATACACACCCTTAAGTTTCACACCAAGAATGAGGAAAGCATCTGCATGTATGAAAGCTGTAATAAACAAAATATCTGTGGCTAATTATTTTGGGGGTTTTTTATGAAGAAAACTACAGGCTTAGCAATTTCTCTACATATTCCCTACCTGAATTCCTTACATTTTTACTAAAAAGCCCCTTTAAACACATTATCTAGTTAAATTATTTCCAGCAGAGCCATGGAGATTTTCTCACAAGAAATGAACTGAGTTTGTGGCAAGGGTCTTTAGAAGGATCCCGGAAAAGATGCATACATACTTCTCCTTTCATTTCTTTTCTTTTCTTACCCTCTGTTAGATATTTCTATATATTTATATCTAAATAGATACATGTATGTACGCGTATATATGTATGCCTATTTATACGTATATGCCTGTGTGTATGTATATGTATATCATGTCTTCAGCAAGTACTTTTTAACTTGAAAGGAAACAGAATGACAAATATATCCACATTTTACTGTCCTTTTTATGGGAACTCCCTGGCACACATTTTCCTACTCTTCACTTTCAAATCTGAAAATGGCATCACTAAGGCTATGAGTTAGTTCTCCAATGCTTCGGGGTTGCAAAACTATGAAAAAATATTTCAGTAACAGATTGTCTCTCACTGCATATGCATTTTCTGAGTTAATGGTGCATTTCTCTTCTCTAGTTGCAGCAAACCCAGTGGGACATTCTGTGTGCTGAACAATTTCAGGCTGAGCTGCACTCACAGATGTGCCACTCAAGTCTCTCTGGGGTCTCTGGCAACAGAGGAACAAAACCCCAGTGTGGGCTGCTCTTCTATTCCCTCCAGAAAAACTACACAAGGTAAACTCTGACCCCTTTACAGAAGGAAAGAACTAATGGGAAGGGAATGAACCCAAATGAAAGTTTTCTTCCTTCTCTAACTCTTTGCTTCTGAGTTGACTGGATGACAGTTCATGTTTTTGTAAGCATTCCCTACCAGAAAAGAAGGCATGATTCAGCAAAGTGTGAATAGATCACCTGGCTCTAGAGACCTCACTAAGAATCCCTCCAGATTTAGAAAACCCTCTCTGTTTTGTGTGTCACTGTGCAAAAGAAATGACTACAAAATAAGGGTGGAGAGACAAATTATACTTCTCTGTACTGTTTACAGTAGCCTTGAAAAAAAGGAATATTACTCTAATGAAAAATTGTCTCATATAGTCACTATTGCAGAAGGACAAGAAATTGTAACCCTTAGCTTCAAAATTTTTCAGTGCACTGTAATAATCTAATGTTCTATAATGATACACAGTACAGATTACAGTGAGCCTGTAGCTTTTTTTATCTGTTCATTAGAAGAAAGTTAGTAATACATATGGAGCAATTTCATGACTATCATGTCTTTCTTGAAATATCTGCATATCTGGAGATATCTGCCTGGCTTTTCTGGAGATGTCCTTACTAGATTAAGCAGAGAATCACTAATGGAGGGCAGATGGCAACTGGATCTGCAAAAGAGAAAAAATGGATGCAAAGATCCTCCTTCCTCTTGTACTTCAGCCATGAAGAGCAAGACTTATTTCCTGCCCTGCTACCATGGTACAAGCAGCATGCTGAAAACGCTGAGGAAGGAGAGAGGGAGGTTGTGCTTTCATCACGTATCATGTTCAACGATAGGCTGGCATTCAAAGGGACAAAAAATCAAGCAAATTTAGAGGAAGAAGTTGAGCTGCCAACCATTTTTAAGCAATGTCCTCTAGCATATCCTTTTGCAACCTTCCTAATCTTGTCTAATTTGATGGGTGGGGGAACTACTATGGTTTGCAAGAATGTGTATTAGCTTAGATAATTTGGGCATGGTAACATTTATGCTGAACAGTTTAAAAAAAGTCTAAAAATTAAATGAAAAATAAAGCTAAAAAATTAAATTTAAAAAGTAAATTCTGCTAGGTTTGGTTGGTTTTCCCCTTAAAATGTTATTCTCTCTCCAGAATATGTAAGATGATAATTCTACTAGAACAAGGAAGAAAGCATTAGCAGAAGTGGGAGTTTCAGCTCCAAGGCAGGACTCCTTCTAACTTGAGGTCTTCACTCAAACGGACTGCTTTAATATTATTAAGTTTGAGAGGTTAAGAAAGAAAAACAGGCATCAGGGCGCTACATGTGTTACAAAGCTGACTTTCTTGATACAGTTCTGATTTCTAAATTTTCATGAAAGATTTAGACAAAAAATTTCCAGTAAATAACTTTGATAAAAGATGCATCTAAACCTCTCAGATAATACTGAAACACTTCACTAAAGAAAACTCCCAAATCCACAGGAAAACCACAGATTTCACAAACGTTACTTTTCCAAAGTACAAAGCCCTAGTAAAGAAGACTGGACCATCCTTGTGAGAGGAGTTACACACATGCCAAAGCATTTGCTCTGTCAGCAGAGAGCTGAACCACCCTGGCAGAGCTAAGAATGCTTGTAAATGAAACACAGTGGTGCAAGTGGGACAGAACCACACCAAGAACAAGAAGAATTTGGATGAACTAATTCTAGTGCAGTCTAGGTGGTCAAGAATGACCAAGGAGAAAGTTTGATTTTGAGGTAAGATAGTTGTCCTGGTTAATAATCAACAAATACTTTAATGCTGGGACAAACTCTTCAGTGTTAATGCACAATTGTTCTCCTGAAGAAATTTCAAGTTTAAACTGTAGCTAGTCAGTTGCAGTACTTTTTTCACTTTGAGTGCATTTTTGTGTCACCATGTACCAAACCTCTGAGTTTCAGGCTGAGGAAAAAATAATCCTATAATACCAAAATTCTATATATTGCTAGTTTGTTCTTTGGAAATCCAGATGTACAGTAGCAGTTAAAAAAACCCCCAACTACAGAAATGTACATAATCCTGAAGTGGAATTGAATATCTGTTAATTATATAAAATGTTTTGGGTAAAGGAAAAAAAAAATCTATCTGTTAATTTCTACATTCCACTATCTTCATCAGCTAGTTGAGGCAGGGAAGGATTTTTATTTTTTACATTTATAGAGGGCAACCTCCACTTGCAGACAGAGTGTCCAGCACAGCCACTGTCTGATTCTTTCTGCTTAGCCTGGGTACATTGCTCTGTATGGTCTATGGAAGGAAGTGAAACTTAAATGTGAAATCCTGGACCCTTGACAGGAGATAGCAAAACTGCAGGCAGATTGGTCCCGCTATGTAGCTATGGAATTGAGAGGACTGAAAGGTGATCTGAGCCAGAATCATAATGACATAATTTTTCTTGTTAATACATGCAAAATATATGCACATTTAGATTACTGTAAATTCTTTAAGATTGTGTCTCCAGACCTTTACAATATGCTGCTTAGGCTATCAGTCTTCACAGCAGTATCTGAAAATCCAGAGGGAAAATATATTGTTGTATTATATGTTTGTGTGCACGTGCATGTCTATAGGCTGCCACGAACGGAATCTGATAATGTGACTTCTGTTGTTCTCATTATTTGCTTTATTAAGGCAAAGATTGTTTTTCAAAGAAAAGAAAAGAAAAGAAAAAAGAAAACAAAACACTCTCCTACTGATTTATACAGCTATATAGTACAACAGTAGTAAATTACTTCTTCTATGATTTTTAAACATCAATTTTCTATCTGAGAATCCACAATGATCAAGATGCAGTTTTTTTTAGCATACACCTTTTTAAATAGTGCAGGTTTTAAAATTGAGAGGTACATGTAAATGCACAGTGTATTTCATATAAATTAGGTATTGTCTCCAAGTGGTGTAATACATACTTCAATATTTGTATTCTGTGATGCTGTAATTAAATCCGAGAGGTTAGGTGAAGGGCATAAAAATATACATGAACTCAAAAAACTACAATCAGCAGTGTCTTGCATGCATGATGGGCCATTGAACAGTCAAATGGTGATGTGTCCATTCAGAAGTTTTTCCAAGGAGGTGTTTTCATTCAAACTGTTGTCAGATCTGTGGACTGATTTATGGCTTGGTTGATTGGTAAGGGACCTGCTCGGTTGTCAGGGCTATAGTGAAACTGTCGCTTCTCCTTATGAAGCCTGGCTGTTCCTCATCCTGGACAAAATGAGAAATAGAGCCCCAGAGGCCCAGTTTTCTTCAGAAAGGTGCTAACTAGAAGCTGCACCAGGCTGTCTGTTTGCAAATCCCTCACCTATGCTCATGAGACTGATTCAATGTAGTTGGTATTACTGAAGATTTTAGATAACAACAGAGGAAAGAAAAATAAATTTATGGAAAGATAACCATCACCTAGTAGTTAGAAGTCACTGTGGAACAAACAGTGTCATCAAATGTAGTGTAAGTTTGTTTAGTGCCTGTCCATATACATCCATGAGTAAAGATTATCTTTGACTATTTTGATGCCTTTTCTTTCAAGACTTTCTTTAAAAATACATATTTAGTTAGGGGCTCAGCAAAAAGACATACATATTATTTAGTTACTCAACATACAATTTGCTATGCCTTTGAAGAAGGACTTGGAAGGGTGATTCTGGGGGAGAGAAGGCATTTGGAAAAAAAAAGTAGAAGACAGATTATGCCTCTTTCAAATTCTTAAAGGCACATAAATAATTGCATATTGAGCAATAAAATATTCTGGAACTTCAGCTTCAAGAGCAGTATCCATTCTAAATAGATTCTAGCTTCACTCTGCTCAATCCAAGGGGATTTGTGCATAGTTTCTTTTTGTAGGCATTTCACATTTTCAATGGTCACTTAATACAGTATACATAATTGGACAATGATGATGCCATTTAACACACCAACCAAAGAATACCACCAGAACCTTCTTAACATGTTACTTATTATTATGTAGAATTTCTTAATAAAAGGATGCTATATGACACAATACTACTCCCCTTTAGGTGACTTTGATTCTGTCACTGTCAGAAGAAACCCCTAAAACCTGTGATCTTAGGAAAAAAGATCCTATCCTTTAAAAATTTTCTATCTAGTCCCACTTACAGAAATATCCTTTCTCAAGCATGCTACCCTTGAGGTCTGACTTGCAAAAAGTGCAAGGTTGTAATCCGCACTTGCTTTGGGAGAATACTCAAGCTGATGAGGTCATTTGCAGGCTCAATCTCCTTACTTGATCCATATATTTAAAAGATAAGGGATTTTTATTCCTTGCAGTCACTGTAACTTTTCATCCTGAGCACATTTGGTAAAGGTATTTGGTATCTCCTTCCTGCCACTATACCTTTCAGTATTTCTGTCCAGCTCTTCTAACAGATTTTTATAATTCAAGATTCTTGAAATTAACATGATAAGGGTCAGGGGGAATTTGAACTACTCATTTTTATATTTCTGCTGAGGAAGGTGGCTATAATGCACCACACAATACAGAATGAGGAACTGTTTCAAAAAGCCAGGATCCAGCAAAAGGGTGACAGCTATTTTACAGGCTTGGAAGTAAACTAGAAACACAGAAAATAGCTTTGACAACAGTTGCAGGTATGGAAAAATACAAGTAACAGAATAAATCCACACAGTATGTAAAAGCCTACAATTATGGCAGCAGACACACTATTACTCAAGCGTCTAAAACCACAGAGAAAGCAAGCCAAAAAACTTGCTAATTGTGCTTTGTATGCAAAAAGTTCATATTTGGAGCGCACAAACAGGACATTCTGTACTGGCAAGAGGGAGAAAGCTCTTACTGAAAGCTCATGCAAAACAGAGATTTTATCTATCTACAAAAAACAAGTAACATTATTTTCAACCTACCGTCTATTAGACTCTTACCTTTTTCACGTCCCTGACTAGATGATGCAGAGTGTTGGATGGTCCGTGTCTCTGCAAAGAACAAAGGAAGAAGAACAAAATAGTTTGCACAAAATATAAATGTTGAGATAACTTTCTCACCTTGGTAGTTTAGAAATCAGGCAGCTGAGAGCACTTCAATTGTACAGTGTTATCAATTAAAAAAAGCCCCAAACAATTACATGAGCATTATTTCATCTGTTTTCCTCTTTTGTAGAAAACTCTTCCATAAGAAAACCTTATGAACTGCCACATTGGACAAAAACTGAAGTCCTGTGTATAGGGTTAGGCTCCTGGCTTAGAGAAAACAGGAGTACAGAACAGCCTATGGGAAGGAGTGGAAGCAAAATCAGCTGCTTTAGTCTTAGCCTTCCTGCACTCAGGACTTCCATCACTGGTGGCTTAGAGACTCTCCGAGCCTGGCACTGCACTGAGGCAGTCTCATCTGAAAGCCACTCTCTGTGAATGCACATGCATGTGAATGCAGAATGCATGGCCTGTGAATTTTGCCAATCTTCTTTTGACTCCAGCTATCATTGCAAAAATATTTTGCAGAGAAGTCTCACCATTTTGATTATACTACTACTACTACTGCTACTACTACTACTACTGCTGCTGCTACTACTACTACTACTACTACTATTACTACTACCATATGCTACTTTATTTTCTGCTTTAACTGTTGCTGATATTTTAAGAGACTTTTATGAGAGGTCTCCTTGGTTGTAGCTGATGATGAATGAGACCATTACACGTGTGTAGACTCGATAATTCCATATATGCATTGCTCTGCACTTCCTAACACTTGATTTTATGTAACCCCATCTCTGAGCATCATGAGACTTACCTGTGATTCTTCATATGCTGCTTCAGATTTTCTAAAACACCTGCAAATATTATTGTCTCTTCTGTAGGTGCCATTTTTCAAATCTTACATATTCAAGCTGAACAGCTATGGTCCCAGGACAGAATCTTCCATGACCCTGGTCATAATGTCCTTCGGTGGTAAAAATGGACCAAGTATTCCCTCTCCCTGTTTTTTAACATTCAAGTAGGTTTTAAACAAAAATTGTCCCTGATCTTTTAAGCCATGACAGCTACATTTCTTTTGAATAACCTTTGAAATTTTTAAATACTGTCAAAGTTTTGCAAAAATAAAAAAAAAGAGGACCACGTGCAACATCCTTATTTTCCTGCATGCTGATTGAAGAAATAGTAATAGATTTCTAAGGCTTAACACTTTTCTACAGAAGCTTGGTAAACTCTTTGTTGACAAAAATTGATTCCCTTGCCTGTAGTTCTAGACTTCATTCTATTTTTACAAATTTGCCATAGCAGAGGTAAGATTCACTGGTTGTAGCTTCACAGGTCATTCCTTTTATGCTGAAATATGGTAATTTTTAAATGGCCACGTGGTTTATTTTTTTTTTTTTCGTGCTAAGGCTACTATGGATGCATTTGGTCATATAGTGTAATTGGTATTTCAGGCATTTCAGAGCCTGGGTCTTTTGGAATTTGTGCATGAAAAAATGTACACTGATTTCTACAGCTTTTTTCTTCAAAAAGCCGTTCTTTTAGATGTAGAACTGAAGACTTCTGTCAAACTTATTCCCTGTAAAAACTGGCTTTGGTACAAACACTACCATGCTTATCCCTGTTACAAGGAAGCTCATAGGCATTCTGTTCTTGATACATAGATGCTAGTCAACAGGTGAGCTGACCAAAGATCAGATGGGAGTTTGTCTCTAGGGTAGCACATATGTACCCTATACATACATACACACACACACACACATATATATATATATATATATACCCGCCCCTCCATATTTTGCCCAAATTTAATGAATCCTTTTTATATCTGATATTTTGAAAGACTGACTACTTCTGGTCACCATCAGTGTGATACACCTCCAGACAACAGTCCAGTGCAGCAGCTTATGACAGAAAAGGCTTTGAAAAGTACTGGCAGAAAAAACCTTTTTGAAAAGAGATATGCCTATATCACAGCCTTTCTGCAACACATAAAACTGGAAATTCTACGAACTAGACAGGCCTTGAAGATTTTTTTTCATTACACATAAGATGTTTGAACTTTCTGAACTACTACTGCTTACGTAGGTAATAATACTGTGAATGCTGGAATGTATTTTGCATTTGAGAATTCAGAAGCAGACTTAATTTGTGCAGTTTTATATTCATTTTAATTGTAAGGATTGAAAACTTTCAAACAGTTTTTTAAAAGTTAAAGGTCTAATTTTTTGAACTCAGTGAGGGCATGGGGAAGCCCTTCATTGTGACAGAGACTGATTAAGAGTTGGAAGATTTTTCTGAAACCACATTGTAAGGAATCATATAACACCACTGTATCGGTCCTAACTTGCCAGTTACTGTCTTCCAGCGAGTGCCACCTGCCTAAATCTTAGGTTTGTCATATTGGAATTATAATGACAAGAAATTAGCAGGCACTGTGTGAGGCTTATTTTGTGTCTTTACAAAATCCATACAGCAGATTATGTGGGCAAGGCACAGCATGTTACATTATATGAGAGACAAGCAAGAGAGACAATATGGGCTAATGAAAAATTTCTCCAGCAGGTGCTGACTGCCTGGTGCATCATCATCATCATCATGCCATTACAATACAAGTGGGAGCTAGAACAGTGAATATAGAGACAGAAAATTTGCCTTAGGCTGGCCCTACCGTATTGTACAATTCCTCTAGCCGGGAGATGGTGAGAAAACGATGCATGCTTACTCCATTTTCTATGAGTAATTTCACAAAATCCACTCTGTCCAATACCAGCGCATCCAGCATTGCTTGCTCAAGGGAGCCCACCTGCAAAGCAAGTGATTAATTGAAGCTGTTCCTGGGCGTGGCAGGCTGTATCCAGCTGGTTCAGTCACCCTACCACAAGCAGAGGGATGGACAAAATTCTGCGGGTTTCTCTTCTAAACTTGAAATGGGATAATCCCACCTTTAATCTGTAACAATTTTTCTAACTCAGGGCTGCATTTCAAAAAGGAGCAGTGGAGTGTTAGTTAAAATACTCTAGGTAAAACAGTTTAGGACAAAGGAACTGGAATCCAGTAAACTGGAGACCACATCTCTACCTTATTCACCATGTCATTATTTTTCCTGTCAAACATTTTATTTTTATTGGATATATTTGTTATGTGCATACAAAATCACTTTAGTTCTGTCTTTTCTAGAGTTTTCTTCTGTTTGTGGTGTGGAACCTCAGGGAATTTTGAACATCCAGGAAACAGAAATAGCTTCACAATTTGCATTCCTTTAAAGGCCCAAATGCAAGAGGTCTTCTTACACAAAAGCTCTCCTTCTTCACTCTTGCAGGTCAGGCAGAATTAAAAGGATGAGAAATTATCTCATCCTTCCAGCTTTTAGCTTCCAAAATTATTGCAGTTTGCAGAATTTATTCAAATTTTTGCTATGATGTGGTGATGAAGAGATAACAATGAAGACAGTTCAATGCCATTAAAATCCCTCCTATGTTTTGACATGTACTTATGCCCAATATCAAAGACAAAATAAATAGTCCTGCTCACTCCATGACTGAAAAGGATTTTTGCAGTAGCTTTTAGAGGTAGCAAGCCATGGAAAGCTACATTTAAAGCTGGGATACTTAAACAGAAGCTTTTCCCATTGTTATAATTTTTCCATGGGGAATTGTAAATGCTCATGTAATGATAGCATATGAAATTTTAATGACAGTGATGAAACAAATGTCACAGTAGTGACTAATATGGTTCAGTTGAAACTCCTGAGTGAATATGTTGGGCTTTAAGGGGATACAGGTAGAGATAGAGACCCTTTTTTTTTTTTTTTTTTTCTCCTGTGTGACTTCTGCCCCTGTAAAAGGTATAGCACAATCCAGGAGCTGACTCTTCGTCCTCTGCCTGACACAGTGCTCAATTACCCCTCTATTTACTGTCCTACCACTCCTGAAGAGAATCCACAGCCCTGGTGCTCCCTGGGAGTGGTATTAGCCAGGGAGCAACTGGAGTGCAGGACAGTGCAGATGTAGAGCAGGCAGATCGATGCAGAGCAGCAGTGGGAACAGAATTAACACCACCTGAGGTCTCGAGCCACAGCCCATTCACAGTGACACTGCTGATCAGCTCCTGCAGTCTATCTAACCTCCAACATTTGTATGGTGTATTTTTTATGTCAAATCATCACCTCAAATTCAGTATTTGCATATAAAAGCATGCTGCTTGAAGAGAA